>NW_027512129.1:0-130000 GCF_048772815.1 Callospermophilus lateralis | reverse complement strand
AGGATGCCCAAATGGCTTCACAGTCCACATGTGGATACACTTAGCCCCCCGTGGCCACAGTTTACCCTAAAAGAGAGAATTCAACATTGCTGCCTCATGTTCATTGGAAAATAAGAAACCATGACCTCCAAGTCACATAGATGCAGAACCAGATTTGATGGTCTCACTACAAAGAAAGCTAAAATTCCCAACAACAACATATATTTCAAGTGCCCAACGTCAGAGGCAGATTCTCAAGAAGTCTTTAGGCCAGCAGAGCTCCATGGTTGTGGAGTGTTTACCCTGTCCCTTACTTTTGGAATCTCAGAAGGGAGGAAGATACACCAAGCCAATTGACGGCTCCTTTTGAAAAAATTGTACCACCAATGACATCATCAGCAAATATAACCCAACACTACCACAAGTTGCTGCACAAACAGATAGTTTACAATGCATACATGTGAGTTCACAATGTGTCCAGGCAAGTTCTGCAAGCAGTTCAGTGATGGCTATTGCAGAAGCTGTAGATTGGTTTTATCTTTGATTTCACCAGCACTGTGACG
Source organism: Callospermophilus lateralis (assembly GCF_048772815.1). NCBI lineage: Eukaryota > Metazoa > Chordata > Mammalia > Rodentia > Sciuridae > Callospermophilus > Callospermophilus lateralis. The sequence goes on along the minus strand of NW_027512129.1, from coordinate 129,458 downwards.
AAGATAGAAATTCTGGCAATAATGGCTAAAGAAATAATTATGTAACATTCCAGAAAACACTGAAAGAAAACAATTTTCTTAACAATTTACATTGTCTTGGAGAGAATTATTAAATATAATGAAAAGGAAATGTGAAAGAAAACAAACAGATCTGTTAACCTCCTTTTTTGTTCACATTTTAAAACAATACTCAACAGCTGTTTACCCAATTTAAATTAAACCATTTAAATAATGTGAATAAAAAAATATTTGGATCAATTTTTTCATGAGCCCTCATCATATATGATATATGGACATATGAACATTCAAACATATAACACAAAACACAAGTGTGCACACATAATATAATACATACAACACATAACCTAATAGTAAAGGCCTTATAACTTTTTACATGTGAAATCTCCATTGCAATGTTTAAAAACTCTATTGTCAAAAAATAGAACTGATCACCAAAACATTAAACTAGGTATGTATGAGCTCAAAAAAACAAAATAAAATGTGGGAAAAGGCAATAATAAAATAGATATTGAAAAAAGCATCCTGGTTCTATCTTAGATGTAAGGGTAGCCAAACTGGAATTTTGGATATCAGCTGATATGGACTTGAGTCAAATCATCTTCTTTTTGTTCTGTAGAAATCGCTTCAGTTAATCTCTCTGGAATCCAAATCGGCTGTTGTTCTCTCTGTGGAAACACACAAACAGGCCCCTGGCTCCAGACAATCATTGGGTCAGGACCTTGGTTAATCTCTCTGGAATCCAAATCGGCTACTGTTTTTCCTGTGGAAACAGACAAACAGACCCCCGACTCCAGACAATTACTGGGTCAGGACCTTTCCATTGTCCTGTTAGAATATCTTTCCAAAGAACCTTGGGCTTATGCACATTTTTTGGACACATATGCCTTTCCCCAGCACTAAGTCCTGATGAATACAAATTTTAAAAGTTTAGAATAAAAAGGGTTATTTTAAGTTTGTCTTTGGGGAATATATACCCTTTCCCAATTGCTTCTTTTTTGCTTTAATAAGTACTTTTTAATAGTTTGATGAGCTTTTTCAACTATGCCTTGTCCCTGTGGATTGTATGGGATTAATGTTATATGAGTAATGCCAAATGATGACCAAAAGTGTTTAAAAGAGGTAGAAGTATAACCAGGGGCATTATCTGTTTTTAACTGTTTGGGAACGCCCACAGTGGCAAAATTTTGTAAGCAATGAGTGATAATATCTTTAGTTTTTTCTCCGGCATGAAGGGTGCCCATCAAAAATCCAGAAGAAGTATCAACTGTAACATACAAATATTTTAATTTTCCAAATCCTGGCAAGTGTGTGATGTCCATCGGCCAAATATGATTAGGTATCAATCCTCTAGGATTGACTCCAAGATTAACTTGTGGTAAAAAGGTCACACAATTTTGACATTGTTTTATTATTTGTCTAGCTTTTTCCTTAGTTATTTTAGAAGGCTTTTGTAAGGTATTAGCTTTGACATGGAACTTTTTACGAAAATTTATAGCTTCTTCTAGTGTAGAGAAAATATGTATGTCATGTGTACTTTTATTTGCTAAATCATTGCCCAAACTGATGGCTCCAGGCAATCCTGTATGTGCCCTGATATGTCCTATAAAGAATGGATCTTTTCTGTCCCAGATTATACTTTGTATAGTGGAAAGCAAGGAGAAAACAGTAGAGGAATGGGAAATCCTACCAGCATCTTCAAGGCATACTATAGCATTAACTATATGCTGACTATCAAAAATAAATTAAATACAGAATCTTTAAACATCACAAAAGCTTGTAATACTGCATTAAGCTCTACATTTTGAGCTGATTGTTTGGGTACTAGAAATGTAAAAGTTTGATCAGGTGTAACTATTGCTGCTGTACCATTATTTGATCCATCAGTAAATATATTTGGAGCATTCATGATAGGTGTTTTTCTTGTCAATTTTGGAAAAATTACAGGATGCGATGACCAAAAAGACAATAAAGGATTAGATGGTAAGTGATTATGAAATGAAACATTAGATTTGCACATGATTATTGCCCAAGTATTTAACTCATTAACTAACTCATCAATTTGATTCAGAGTATGTGGAGTAATAATTTTATTGGGAGCAATCCCAAGCACTCACGTTGCTGCTTTTATTCCTTTGGGTATTAATTGTCCTATAGCCTCAGGGTACCTAGTAAGAATAGTGTTAGGAGAATAAGATAAATGTATCTATAATAATGGACCTTCTTGCAAAAATACTCCTGTAGGAATATTTTTTGTTGGTAGACAATAAATAATGAAGGCAAACTTATATCAATTCTATCCAATTGCATATTTTCCATATATGTTTCAATGATTTTTAATGCCTTTCTTGCTTCAGGCGTTAACATGTACCGTGAATTGGGATATGATGGACCTTTTAGGATATCAAATAAATATCCCAACTCTCCTGTTGGTATACCTAGATAAGGCCTTATCCAATTTATGTCTCCTAATAACTTTTGAAAGTCGTTATGTGATTTGAGTTGATCTACTTGTATTTGAATTTTTGGTGGCGGTACATGGTTGAGGATAATAGAACACCTAAATAATTAATTGGAAAATTTAATTGTACTTTATCTATTGCTATATCTAGATTATTTTTTAATAAGTTTGTAAGTGTGGCATAACATTCTAGCAATGTGTTTTTAGCTTTGTGTGCTAATAATACATCATCCATATAGTGAAATATTTGTAGTTCAGGATTTTGATTTCTAAGTGGCTTGATTACTTTGTTAAAATAAATTTGACACATTGTTGGGCTGTTAGCCATCCCTTGAGGCAGTACTTTCCATTCATATCTCTGATCAGAACCTTCATGATTCAGTGCAGGGATAGTAAATGCAAAACGTGGACTATCCTCAGGATGAATTGGAATTGAAAAAAAAAAACCTTTAATATCTATAAGTAATTTTGTTAAACCCTCCTCCTATGGGCAATTCCTTTTAAAATGTCCTGTTTGTTCACAATTGTAGCATGTTCTTGGCCTGGCATCTAATGCCTGTTTTAGTGCAGCTGCCACAATTTGCCCTTCTTCATTAATGTCTCTGGCATCTAAAGCCTGTTTTACTGCAGTGGCCACGACTTGCTCTTGTTCATTAATGTCTCTACATAATTTAATATATGTGTTTAAATCTTCATGTTTCCATGGTCTAATTATATCTCTGCACCAACTATTCGCTTCCTCATAAGCCAGTTTTTTTAGTAATAGCATTGCTTGTTCTGTTTTCCCAGAACCTCTGGTACCTGTTTGAATAAGCCTATCGACAAATTCAGCATAAAGTTAATTAGCTCCTTGTATTACTTTAGATAATTGACCTTGTAAACCTCCAAGTCCTTGTAAAGTCTTCCATGACTTAATTGCATCTACAGCAATTTATGCACATACACCAGAATCATATGCAATTTGTTGCTGCTGATCCTCATAAGGTCCCTTTCCTAACAACATATCTAGATTTCTCTGAGGATAACCAGCTGCTGCATTTCGCATAGCCGTCTCCTTGCAAAATTCCTCATTGTCAACCTTCCATAACAGGTATTGTCCTCCATTTAGCACAACTTTACACATATTAGCGCAATCCGCTGGCTTCATGTTCAAGTTGTTAATGGTTTCGACCATGCTTACAGTGAAGGGTGCTTGAGGACCATAGGTTGTTACAGCCTCTTTTATCTGCTTCACTGTTTTGAAATTTAAAGCATGGTAAACTCGCTGCCCTCCTACCTCAAATATAGGGCATGTTAATATTTGAGATCTTGTCTCAGGATCCCAACTATCAACTGTGGGGGTTGGGGGCTTCCCAGCATATGGAGGTGGCCTTGTTAGTTGGACACTTACGTCCTCTGGTGATAGAAAAGTATTAGTAGCAGTCTCCTGTAGAGGTGGTTCTGTTGGTTGGACACTTACACCCTCTGGTGATAGAAAGGTGTTAGTAGTAGTCTCCTGTTGTAAATTTCCCCCTGATGGCTTTTACTGTTTTACACTTTCTTTCTCTGTCTGACTAGCTTGAGAGGCCTTCTCTTTTACATGATTTTTTTTCTCTGTCTGACTGGTTCGAGAGACCTTCTCTTTTACTTGAATTTTTTCCTCTGTCTGACTAACTTGAGAGACCTTCTCTTTTACTTGAATCAATATGTCTTCTCCTTCCTCTACCATTGTCTGAACTGAAGGCTTTTGACTAAACAAACAAGATACGAAAGTCCACAATGGCAATGTGCCAACTGGCAGAGTCCCTGGGCTTTTCTTTTCTATTCTTTTTAAATCTTCACCATGATGGTTCCATTGTGATATATTTAACAACTCCTCCTTAAAAAGCCATGGGCTACATTTTTGTATTGTATCAACGTATGCCCTGACTGCTCTTAATTTTACTGGGATGCCTCCTTCCTCTAACAATTTACTTAACACTTTTTCAGTTTGTTTTTTTTTTTTCTAATTTCTGATGCCATATTTCTACTATAATACAACCCAACAAGATAACACCAAACAAAACAGAGATAGAATGAAATAAAAATGGAAAAACAAAATATCATTATAGCCTTTCTCTCTATCTGTTCCTCAGACACAAATAGTTTTTCCTCAGATGTGAGCGGTTTTTCTTCCGTCTCACTCGTCTCCAGGGACAGGCAATTTAAAGCAAATGTGAAGCAAAACAAAAGAGGAATCTTAAAATGGCTACCCATCCTCTTGTCCTGCCCTCAGGGGCAAGCAGTTTACCTTATCAGTTACCCTCAGTCGCTCCCCATGCGAGCCACCAAATGCTGCAGTCTGGCTGGGCACAATCAGGAGCCACTTTTCAAAAGAAAGCAACTTTATTTTTAGAACCACACACGCCAAGCAAAAGAGCCTCTCAGGAAAAACCCTCAGAGCCCCAACTGTCACCACCGGCTTCCCACAAGCCTTTCCCTCCCACACAAGCCTCTCTCCTCTTCCCACAATCCTCCTGCTCTTGAGGCCGATTGGCTGGGTCACGTGTGGAGTCAAAAAAGTCCCCCAATGAGCAGCTCTGTGATCTGAAAAGGCAGGGAAGCAGCCCAATGAGCATCACCGCAGAGGAGCCAATCAGCTAGATGTTGCTGGGGCCGCTGTGAGCCAAATATCAGCTGGCAGTCTGAAAGGGTGGGGAAACAGCTCAATGAGCATCTCCAATGAGCATCACCGCAGAGGAGCCAATCAGCTAGATGTTGCTGGGGCCACTGTGAGCCAATCATCAGCCGGCGGCTGAAAGTTTGCAGGCAGCTGGAAGTTTGCTGGGCCCCTTAGGCTGCAGCTATGAACAGGAGTTGTATGCACCATTCACTGAAGGTAGTTTTCAGTACTAGGAAACAAATATGTATTTCAGGTGCATGAATATTTCTGACAATAATCTGGTGAAAAGTTGATTATAAATCCACATACTTGAACATGAATGAATTTAGGGAGTGCAAATAAGACATATATATTTCATATTTTGAAAAATCTGTAGAGTGTGTGTGTATACACACACACACACACACACACACACACAGATATTAAAATGTAGCAACATATATGCCAATCGAAATTCACCATGAAATACACATCATTCACAGATCCAAACATATTCAATTTACTTTACAGGGATTTACGTATAATGTTGTTCTACTAGGAGGCTCTCCCATAGTTTGAATTTCAGTTCCAACAGCGTTTACGAGGAGTGATCCCTTCTCAAAATTTGTATCTGCCAAGTCAGCAACCTCACAAGAATGTAGGTGTGATACCAGCTGGGATTCGATATGTGCATATAAAAATACATGTGCTGAATAGGCTACACACAAAGGGAGACAGGAATTCACATATTTGTTAACTTTAAAAACACATGGATATCTAATTCAATTAAAAATAGACTGGATTTATAACACCTAACCTTTATCATGCAAAAGGCAAGTTCAATAATACACCATGCCTCTTCTGAACTGCTTGTATTTCAATTCTGATTTGGTTACTTTTCTGCATCATATTAGAATTAGTAGTCAGAGTGTAGTAGGGTATAAGTTAGTGTCAGGGATTCAGTATTTCAAATGGAAAATTGGAAAATGAATCCAATGTGTATGCAATATGTGTTACACAAATAACTTCCCACTCTAATTCAGAAAATGGCTTGACATAACCTTCGCCCAAAGAAAGACAAAATTAGAGGAGAAGAGTCAGAAAATCTGTAAATACATATATGGAATGGAAAATTCTCAGAAGTTTAAAACTTTTGAGGCTTTAGAGGAGCTTCCAAAACTTAGGGACAGGGTAAAACTCCACAAACATGGAACTCTACTGGCCTAAAGACTTCTGGAGATACTGACAATGAGGTTGGGCACTTGAAATATACATTGTTGTCAGGAGCTTTAGCTTCCTTTTTAGTGAGAACATCAAAGCTGAGTCTGCATCTATGTGACCTGGAGGACATGGTTTCCTATTTTTCAATGAACATGAGGCAGCAGTGTTGAATTTTCTCTTTGTAGCTAAACTGTGACCACTTAGGGCTAAGTGTCTCCCCATGTGGACTTGAAAGCCATTTGGTCATCCTCCAGTGTTCGTGTTATTTCTTGCTCCTGCACTGGGTGTTTTGTATTTGCTTCAAGGCATATAAGGAGTTCAACTGAGACACAGGCCTGGAGGGTGTCCTGTAATATGTGGGGGGTCAGGGTCTGCAGGAGAATGCAACAACCAGGCTTCTATCCAACATTGCTTGCCCCCTTGATCATAGCAACCAGATTGTGAACATTGCCCTGAAAACTCTCTATGTAACAATATGCCTTTATATACAAGGGTGTGCTGGCTGCACCATGTCATTCACAAGCCATTTGGAGCCAGTGTAAGATCCACATGACCCCACCACAGATGTTTTATCACACACCTGCACACCACTGCTCTAGGCCTACTACTCAGAAAGCTCCAACTTACTGACATCTCAGTTCTACACCATTTTCATGAAACACAGTCAATCAAGGCACTGTCTGGTACCATCATGATCAGCAACAGGACATCCTAAGGTTCTCCAGTGCCATCTGGTCATGGAAATTTCAAAAATGAAGTTTTTGAAATTTCATAAATGAAGTTGAAGGCACTGTGGGTTTCAATTCATTCAGGAACCATTAAATGATGAGGAAGCTCATTTCAATGAAAGCTCTGGAGAACTCTCAGAGACAAGGCTTCCCAAAGAGTAGGCAAAAGGTCACATTGTTGTCTACAATGTGAGGTCCATGTGTGTTTTTACTCTCAACTACGGCTGCCAATCTTTCAGAATAAAATCATGGCATATCTTGGATGAGATTCCCAGTGCTCTGTGGAAAGCCCCCCTGGGCGTAGATCTCAGTTTCCAAGGACGACTCTCATGGGTGGACTCCTAAAATCCAAACACAATACATGGCAATACTTCTCTGAAGTCAGTTACAGAACACAGTCTCTAAGGGGAATCACACCTGAGTTCAATCCTAGGTGGACCCAGTCATCTCTTCCAAACGCCAAACAAATGACCACAATTAAAACCAAAACACTCCCACATGGCCCTTATCTTCTTCCAATAGACACACATAATATCCATTGGCTGGGGGTTTTCATGAGGGGCGCTGTGCAAGACAGTGTCCAAAATAAACTTCCTTGCCCCTCGTTTGCCTAAAGTCAGGGTGTCCTGGACACCCTTCCTGTTAACCATGAGTGATCAAATAGGACTGCTGTTAATACTGTTCCAATTCTCCAATTTGAGGCCTACTGGCTCTGGGGTTTAGATTCTTTATGTGAATTGGAGTTATGAGAAAACCCACGCATCTCTGGGCTAGCCTCTGCAGGGCTTTGAAGAACTCATTTGACCGAAAGATCCCGATTCACAATTGATAAAGGTCAGGATCCTTAGAGGAAGGCGAGAGACTTCATCCACAATGACTGCTCTTTTGGCTATTTTGGTTTTGGATACAGAAGAGATTTTTCTTTAGATCCCTCAGGTGCTGAAAATCTAACCACAGCATCACAGAGGGCAAAGAGGCTTATTCAGACCCATCCCATTTCAAAGCAATTAAGCAAAGAGCCACAGGTGATGCCCATTCATTACAATTTGAAAACTGTTTGCTTCAGCCTTCACCAAGGGGTGGCCTGAGGCAAAGACCTTCCTGACATTCAGGGCAACAGAACAATAGGTAAGCAAAAGGCCCAAAGCAGGGTTTCCCACTGAGACTCTTCTGGTCACGCTGGTATCTGAGTTTTCTGAGATGCTCGCCATTTCCTTCAGCTATCCAGTACATGGCCATGTCACAGAGTTTGGTGGTGGTACATATCTTGAACACAAAACCATTTGCCCATTCTGGACAGTGCCCACAATTCAGGAAGAAAACAGAAACTTAAGGAGATAGGAGGTGTTGCCAATCGAAAAGTCAAACCGCAGTCCATTCACAAATTGGGCAGAATGAATGCTGGGAAGCTTTCTACTAGACAGGACACATCCATTGATACATTCTCTTTTCTAATGTCGACAACCACGGACACAGTGGGATACACAGACCTAGAAACACTCGCCTTGTCAAATGACTTACTAGAAATAGTCCACTCCAAACCAAAAAAACTGCTTTTCCTATCAATTCTCAGAACATGTGACAAAGCCACAAACACACACCCACACCCACAAAGGCAACTTCTTTACCCAAGAAGGTCTGTGAATATCCGGAGTGTCCTCTGACTGGTTGGCCATTATTTGTTCCCCCAAAATGGCCTGTCCTGTCTCAGATCTGGTCTCCTTGGCCAACACTGTGAAGTTGTCAGGAGCCAGGGGTGAGCCACTACCTGCTTTTTCATGAAAGACCCCTCTTCAGAGCTTTCCTGGCATTTGGCCATCATCATATCAGTAGGTACCAAAAAAGACTTACTCTGTTCTTGGTAAATCCAAATAAGTTAGCCCACTGGGACTGTGACTGGGACTGTCTCTGGATGCCAGGCTTCTTGGATCCCAAGTTCAGAGAGCTCCATCACCAATAAATTAGTTAGTTCACTTCCTTCAGGAACTGAATTATGACACTACCTTGGCAACCACTTTGTTTTAACAGTAGCTTCGAAGGGTCTCATGTGATGGAGGCTGCCTCTACTTCCTGTGACAGTTTCACAAGTTAAAATGGTATATCAACCATAGGCACCTGGGAACAGCTCACCATACAAGCCTCGTTTGGTCCGTCTTCTCTACATAAAGAAGAAAGTGGCTGATTCAGACAAATCCCTTCATTCTGAGCAGGTTGTTTGCCATGGAAGATGACTTTTGCTCTCTCAGCTCCTAAATAGCTGCATACATCTTCTCCAGGGATCATTTCTGCATGGACCTTGAGGTTCTCTGCCGGTGGAAGATCCCCTCTATTTCTGTATTGTAAGACAAACTCTGTCCCTGCTCTTCTGTATAGTTAGATTGAGGGAAAAGTGTATGGTAAGGCTTAATAACAGGTTCGATTTGGCTTAGGAATCATTCTGATTGATGAATAATGGTATTGGGTACCTGTGATATTTACAAGAATATACAAGTGAAATATAAGTATGAAAACAGAAATCTAGGTAAGATATGAAGCCCAGAAGAGCATTAGGCTCTTGATTGGGATACTTAGCTTTGAATTTTGTTCTGCACAGATGTGTCAGATAAATCGATATACCATGGCATAGGACCTTGTACCTTGGATGATTGAATGTTGAAGAGAACATCCAGTCAAACAGGGATAGTCGGTATTATTAGAAAGATAGTTGGTATGTTTAGGAAGAAGGGTGAGTATAGGATTGGCAGCAAAAGTTCTATAGCAATTGGGTTTCAGATAGAGAGTGAATGTAAAAGTTAGTATATGTGAAGAGTCAGTCACAATGATGAACTGGGGAAAATATATAGGAAAGCAGATATGAATACAGACATTATGAAATCAGGCAAAGTATAAAGTCAGTGATAGGATTAGGCATTTTTAACAGGGTTGTTGTTGAATATATAATCTAAGGAAGAAACAAATATGTACTCAACAATAGGATTGACATTTGAGAGCATTAGGCAACCTGCACATAGATGTTTTTAGTAATCCATGCTCACTTTCCATTTAGGCTTTCGTACAATCAAAGTGTGACCTTTGCTTTTTTGTCGAGAATATTACTGTGATAAAATGTATATGGACATCAGGTGACATGAGTATTTCTTCCACCAATTCTGTGAGCAATATTTTGAAGACGTATAAATAAGTGTTGGGTGTAAAATTAGGTGTACCTGGAGTCTTTGGATATAGAGATAATGCATGAATAGACTATCCTGAGAATAAATAATATAACTGGTTCCAAATTTAAATAATTTTTTGAATTGATATCTGAAAATATACAGAAAATCTTATATTGCTATACAATCATTCATTCCATCCTGTTACATTCTAATGGTAATATGAGTGTTATGGTTTATCATGAAGAGTGTGTGAGTTTTGCTTCAAAAGTGATTGTGGAAGTCAAAAATAATGTGTTTGGCAAGAAGTCTCATGAAAAGACCAGTCAAGAGACCTGGAGGAATAAATGTGTTCTGAAGAAGGAATTGATTAAACATGAAAAAAAATTCTTATAAATTTGTGAAACTCTGGATGAAATATATATACTATGATATATATATATATATATATATATATTTGAATATATGTAGAATACATAGGTAAAATATATGTATGAAAACAGAAATCTAAGTAAGATTTGAAGCCCAGAAGGGCATTGGTCCCTTGATTGGGACTACTTAGCTTTGAATTACTTTCTGCAAAGTTGTCTCAGATAAATCCATATACAATGACATAGGACCTTGTACCTTGGATGATTGAATGTAGAAGCGAACATCCAGTCAAAAAGGGATAGTTGGTAGTGAAAGTTTAATAAAATAGGTACTTGTCACTTCCTGTGTTTCTGTACGCTTAATAAAACACTGTGGAAATCTTGAGAATTGTTTGCGAATCTTGTTCCCAGAATGTGCTGTCCCCATCTGCCAAACTGCAGATTGTACTCCCTCACCCGGTTAAGCGCTAACCGCCCACTGACCCTTACCCATCAATAAACTTCCCTCCCTGCCCTCTCCAAGAAAAGTATATAAGCTCTGCTGAAGCTGTTCTCAGGACTCTCTGCTCTATTCAAGTGAACTCTGAGCCCCAGCATGCTGGACCCCCAGTAAATCCTTTGCTGTTGCATGTTAAAGTCTCTTGGTTGTCCCTTCCTCTGACACTAGCCCGACCTTTACATATGGAGGTTCCACAGAGATCAAGCAGCGGTGGACGAGAGACCCCAATGGACCCCCCTCAGATAAGTAAGGCGCCTCTTTCTGGTTTCAGGTTTCATGTTAGGGTTTGGCAAAATGGCTGTCAATGAAGAGTGTGAGCTCTCTCTGATGGTGGCTGACAGTCGTGTTACAGAACCACAGGCCACGTCCCTGGAGGACGCCTGAGAGGACTCGGGAAATTGAGGAACAATAGTCTCCTTGACTCAGTGATATTTTGTTTCGGATTCAGTATTGCCAGTCCATCGGATTTTGCCGGCTACTCAGTCATGGTCTCAGTGTTGAACGTCCATTGCCTGTCTTTATTGTCTTGTCTTGCCTGTGTCATGTGTCTTGCTTTCACTGTTTGTGTATCTCTCATTATGGAACAGAGCACTTCAATGCCTCTGTCCCTGACCCTTGATCACTATACCAAAGTCCGTTTAAGGGCTCAGAATCTCTTTATTTCAGTAAAGCCCCGGATGTGGTAGACTCTCTGTACCTCAGAATGGCCCACCTTTGGAGTCCGATGGCCCCTAGAAGGATCTTTCTACTTCCCACTAATTTATAATTCAGAGATATTGTCTTTCAGCCGTGGCCAGATAGTCATCTGGATCAACAGCCATATATTTTAATTCAGCAGGACCTCTGCAAATTTCCTCCTCAATGGGTCAAGCCTTTCCTTGCCCCTGCCCCCGCAATGACTCCTTCCCCCAGGAACTCACAAACACTCTGCTCCTCCTCCTCCTCCACACTCTGTTTTCCCTTTGTCACCAGATTTGAGTCTACTGGACTCTCCTCCCCCTCCTTATCCCCTGCCCTCATCCTCTAACCCCCAACACCCTCTAAGTGATAGCCCTGCTGCTGACTGAGCCTCTCCTCCATTGAAGGAAGCTAAGCCGGCCCAGCGCCCTCCAGGTAATTCCCCTGCAGCACACACAGCACCTCCTCCCATGGAGGAAGCTGGCCCTGCTAAAGGAACTCGCTGGCGGTGAATGATTGAAAACCCTGGAACTCTTGGGATGCCTCCCCTTCGACCCTATGGACCAATGATTGACAATGGCCATTGGGGGAAAATTCAAGCCTACCAGTATTGGCCGTTCTTCTCTTCAGACCTATGTAACTTAAAAAATAGCAATCCCCCTTTTACCGAGGACCCCACCCGGCTCTCAGGTGTGGTTGAGTCATTGAAGTTTTCACACCAGCCTACTTCGGATGACAGCCAACAACTGCTAGGGACTTTCTTCATGACAGAGGAAAAAAAGGGAATTCTCCAGGAAGCTAAAAAAAAATCCTTGGACCAGGTTTGCATCCGACACAACTTACCAACATAATCAAAGCCGGCTTTCCCTTGAACCGACCCAACTGGGACCCCAACACCTTTGAAGGTAGGGAGCATCTGTCCACTTATCGCCGGGCTCTAATAGTGGGTCTCCGAGCAGCCGCTAGTGACCAACTAATTTGGGCAAGGTAAGAGAGATTATCAGGGGCCTGATGAATCTCCCTCTATGTTTCTAGAGAGAATTATGGAGGCATATAGGAGCTATAATCCTTTTTATCGTCAGGCAGAGAATCAAAAGGCATCTGTCACGATGGCCTTATTGGGCAAACTGCCCTGGATATTAAAACAAAGTTACAAAGCTTAGATTGATTACAAGATATGACTTTGAGAGATTTAGTCAGAGAAGCTGAGAAGGTATACTATAAGAGAGAAACTGAGGAAGAGAAGGGAGCAAATGGAGGATAAAAGAAACAAAAGGCAGAGTAACGCGTTGACTAAGGTCCAGGTCACAACAACAAATAGGCCAAAAATTAAGAAACAGGGAGACAAGAAGGTATACATTGGCCCACGACAGAGGCCACCCTTGGCCTCAGATCAATGTGCCTACTCAAACAAAAAGGACACTGGGCCAAAATTGACATAGAAAGCGACAGCCACGCCAGCCAGCCATTCTGACTCTGGAGGATGACTAAGAAAGTCGGGGCTCAGATCCCCTCCCCGAGCTCAGAGTAACTTTTGAAGTGGAGGGGACCCCAGTAAACTTTGAAGTGGATACAGGGGCAATATAATGAGCCCATAAGGCCACATTGGGCCCTCTATCAAATAAAAAATCTCTATTTCAAGGGGCTAATGGCAGTAAATATTGGGCTTGGACAACTAAGAGGACCATGGACCTGGGAAAAGGAAAAATCCATCACTCCTTTCTAGTAGTCCCAGAATGCCTGGCCCCATTGATCGGCGGAGATCTGCTCACCAAGCTCTGGGCCAAAATAAATTTTAACCCTGAAGGCCCTTAAGTGGAATTTCTAAATCTTTCAGTAAAAACTCCAAGAGCCACGGCTCTAACTATGTCAGTAGAAAATGTACATCAACTCACTCACCTTGGTTCAAAGAAACTGCAGGCATTCCTGAAGGATCAAGAACAGAGTTTTCCACTAACAGACTCACAGTGAAGAAAATAACTGAATGGGTAACAAAAGCCTGTTGGGTTCATCAATTGGTAAATGCTTACCCTTCCAAGCTTCCTGTATGAAAGCACATACGAGGAACCAAACCAGGACAATACTGGGAAGTGGACATTACTGAAATAAAGCCAGCAAGGTATGGACTTAAATATCTCCTAGTCTTTGTAGATACATTTTCAGGATGCATTGAAGCCTTCCCCACAAAAAAAAAGAAAAAAAAAAGAAAATAAATAGCGCAAATTTTGGTCAAGAATATCCTAGAAGATATTTTTCCAAGATACAGCCTGCCTAAGTTAATAGGGTCTGATAATGGACCGGCGTTCATGGCCCAGGTAAGTCAGGGGTTAGCCAGGACCCTGGGGATTAATTGGAAGTTACATTGTGCTTATAGACCCCAGAGTTTAGGACAGGTAGAAAGAATGAACCAAACCATTAAACAGACCTTAACAAAATTAAGCTTAGAGACCGGAATAAAAGATTGTACTATGCTCCTGCCTTATGCACTGTTAAATGAAGAAAATACTCACTCTGATTTTAGTGTAACCTCACCCCCTATGAAATTCTCTATGGTGCCCCTCTTCCAGTAAGGGACCTAACACCAACTCTAAGACCTTACAATCCCTTCCACACCAGCTTGCTTGACAGACTTAAAGCTCTTGAAAGAATTCAGTGACACCTGTGAAAACAGCTGGCCACTGCCTACCAAACTGGGGACGAGGGGACTCCACATCGATATCAAGTAAGAGACTTTGTCTTCGTAAGACGACATCAGGTGACATCGCTGGAACCCCGCTGGAAAGGACCATTCCAGGTGCTACTTATAACACCTACAGTGGTAAAGGTAGATGGAATCACTTCCTGGATGCATGCCTCTCATCTCAAGCCTGCGCCCTGTCCAGACATTGACTGGAAACTGGAATTGGCTGGAAACTGGAAAAGACTCGTAACCCTTTCAAATTGCACATTCGCCGTGTGGATAAGGCTATAGACTCTCCCCTTGACCACCAGTATTTCTAACCCTCATCACCCCTTTCAGCAGCGATGGCTGATCACAAATCCTACTGGACAAGAAGTTTAATCAATCTTGCATACAGCCCCCTTAGGGACCTGGTGGCCATCTCTCCACCCAGACATTTGTCAGCTGGCTATATGTCTTTCCTATTCAGATATCCCTGAAGAAGAGGATCCCACTAAAATTCCATTAAATCCCTTCCGTATCATATGTAATGGAAACAAACATTATGGATGTAGGGACACGTGAGCCAGATGCAGGTCGGCTAGCCTAGATTACTATGTTTGCCCGGTGAACTATCAAAGCCACAAACAGCCATGGCTGTGTGTGGGAAAAGCCGACTTCTTCTGTAATCAAGGGGATGTGAGCATACAGGGGCTGCACGATGGAACCCTAACTCCTAATCAAATTCAGTACACAGCATTGGCCATATTACCAATAAGATAACCTAAATCGATGGCACCCAGAGGGGTCTCTAGATCCTCAAATTCTGTGGAACCTTTTTAACTTTGGAAAGGGCTCAAAGGCGTGAAAAGAGATTCCCCTATGTGGAGGCCTTTTCCGACCTTCGCTCACATCCTGAACTATGCTTCTCCAATAGATCCTCACCCTCAGCCTTCTGCTCTAGTCTCTCTGCTGTCACTCCCACCTCAACAACCTGATTTCTCCCATCCCGTTACTAGATCAACAACCCAAACATCCGCCGGTTCTCAGACCATTGCCCCCTTGCTGAGGTAGCAGGTACTTAGTTACCACTCTACCCACTCACTCCTCTCTTCTCCTGTCAGCACCCATACGGGGTTTCACCAGGTCCTTTTACCAGCAAACCTAAAGCTCAAAATAGCTGAGAAGACCCCTATCCAAGATGTAATAAAAATGGTCTTTAAAGTTGCTTTGTCATCACTGAAAACAGGTTACTAAGAATTTAAAGTCCCTCACAGGCTTTTTGGATACACACTCCCATCTTCCCCTCTTTTCTACATGTTCTACTGCTCAAGTTTTTGTTGCTAGAAAATCCCAATCCCCTTTCCCATTATTCTTTTACATCTCTCCGTACTCATTCTCAGATCCTCGGAACTGCTCTAAGTCCCGCCTTCCCTCTCTTTCCCCTCTGTTCCACACCCACAGAAAAGTCTTAACTGATCTTCTCCAGATGTCTTCACCATGGCTGACTTTAGGACGTTCAGCAAAAGAGTCCCTATAAAAGAGTTCAGTGTAGACAAACTTCCTGTTTTCATGTGGCCCTGTTCTACTTGGCCACTGGCTAAAACAATCAGTACTTGTAAGCTAGACACCCCCTTACTAGTTTTTCACAAAATATGTGAACAAGGCCTCTGACTTTGAGCTAGGGCTTCAAAGAGATGGCTACATTTCTATGATAAAGAAGTTACCAACTGGCTCCATGGTAACAGCTGGCAAGCGGAAAAAAGAAAGGGATAAATATCTCTCCCCCTCCCAGGTGTCCTTGAAAAGTTAATTTGCTCAGAACAGAGGAAAAAAACATAAAAAAAACTGCTTTTTGTGAATTTCTGCTGACTGTGAACTTCTGAGCACATTCCCTTACATGTTGGGTACAAAATTCTGAAACTTCCTAAACTTGGGGTTCATGGGATTAATTGATTACAACAGAAGCAATGCCCTCTGAATCCGTTTGCAACCAAATAGGACTGTTTCCCTAGCTTTGGTGCTATCTTAGGTGCCTTGTCTTGACTGTTCCTACAAGAGTATAATTCTATATACTTAAACATTTTTATGTTTTCATTAAATGGTCAACAGTGGTGATTAAATGTGTAATGGTGCAGAGGTTACCCAGAGTGGTCTATCATGATGCAGGTTCATTTGAAGATCAAACAGGGGGGCATACAACCCGGTTCCACAGGGAACATATATCCCTCACTTCAGCCATCCTATTAGGAATACGAGTTGCTGCAGGGGAGGTCACAGGAACCACTGCCTTGGTCCATGGTACACAGCAAAATACCCAATTAGAAGCAGAAATAGACCAAAACTTAAAGATATTAGAAACCTCCATCACAGCTTTGTGGGAATCTTTAACCTCTCTCTCTGATGTTGTTTCATACAACAATCGAGGGTTGGACCTCCTCTTCATGAGAGAATGGTGCCTTTGTGCTGCATTGAGGGAAGAATGTTATTTTTATGGCAACAATACTGGAGTTGTAAAAAATTTATGAGTAAAATAAAAGGATGCCTTGAAGAGTGTCAACGAAAGAGAGAGGCCCAAAAAGGGTGGTTTGAGTCTTGGTTCACACAGCCCCCTGGTTAACTATACGTTTATCAACCTTGGCCAGTCCAATAATAATACTCACATTCTTGCTAACTATAAAACCCTGTTTGCTCAACCATGTATTTTCATTTCTCCAACCTCAAATTAGACAAGTTAAACTTATGGTAATACCCCACTAGCAGACATAGAATGTGACACCACTCCAATGATCACTTTTATGATTAAAAGTAGCCAGAAGAAGACGTGGGGAATGAAAGGTTAATAAAATGGTACTTGTCACTTCCTCTTTTTCTGTATGCTTAACAAAACACTGTTGAAATCTTGAGAACTGTTTGCTAATCTTGTTCCCAGAATGTGCTGTCTCCAACTTCCAAAATATATAATGTACTCCCTCTCCCGGTTGCATGCAAACTGCCCGCTCGCCCTGACCCATCAATAAACTTCCCTCCCTGCCCTCTACAAGGAAAACACATAAGCTCTGCTTAAGATGTCCTCAGGGCTCTCTGCTCGATTCAAGGGAGCTCTGAGCCCCAGCATGCTGGACCCCCAATAAACCCTTTGCTGTTCCATGAGACAGTCTCTTGGTGGTCTCTTCCTCCGACGCTCACCTGAACATTACTTGGATGATTGAATGTAGAAGAGAACATCCAGTCAAAAAGGGATAGTCGGTAGGATTAGGAAGATAGTCGGTATGTTTAGGAAGGAGAGTGAGTATAGGATTTGGAACAAAAGTTTTTTAGCAATAGGGTTTTGGTTAGAGAGTGAATGTAAATGTGAGCACATATGAACCATCACAATGATGAACTGGGGAAAATATGTAGGAAAGCAGATATCAATAGAGACATTACGAAATCAGGCAAAGTATAAAGTGTGTGATAGAATTAGGCATTTTCAACAGGGTTGATTTTGGATATATTATCTTAGGAAGAAACGAATATATTGTCACAAATAGGATTGACTTTTGAGAGCATTAGGCAACCTGGACATGGATGTTTTTAGTAATCCATGTTAACTTTACATTTAGGCTTTGGTAGAAACATAAGTGTGACCTTTTCTTTTTGTGTCCAGAATATTACTGGGTTAAATTGTATATGTAGATCAGGTGACATGAATATTTCTTCCACCATTTCTGGGAGCCATAATTTGAATACGTATAAATTAGTATTGAGTTTACAATGAGGTGTACCCTGTGTTTATGAATATAGAGACAATGCATGAATAGACTATACTGTGAATAAATAATATAACTGGTTCCACTTTAAATAATGGTTTGATTTGATATCTGAAAATATATAAGAAATCTTATATTGATATACAATCATTCATTCCATCCAGTTATACATCTAATGGTAATATTAGGGTTATGGTTTATCATGAACGGTGTGTGAGTTTTGCTTCAAAAGGGATTATGGAAATCGAAAATAATGGGTTTGGTAAGAAGTCTCATGAAAAGACCAGTCAAGAAACATGGAGGAATACATGTGTTCTGAAACAGAAAATTATTGAAAGTGAAACACATACCCATAATTTTGCTAACTTGTGGATGAAATATATACTCTATTATGTGCATTACCTGAAGAAATAGTAATGTACCAGTGGCGAATAAGAATGAACATGAAAATACACATCATGTCCCATATGAATCTACTTGCATTAATGAGAAACTGGGTCAATTATTGTAGAAATATTAGGATATGTATGCACCATTCACTGAAGTTAGTTTTCATTACTAGGAAGCAAATATGTATTTCAGGTGGATGAATATTTCAGAGAATAACCTTTTGAAATGTTGACTATAAATCCACATACATGAATATGAAAAAATTTAGGGAGTGTATAATAAGGCATATATATTTTATATTTTAAAAAAATCTGGAGTGTGTATATATACACACAGAGAGAGAGAGAGAGACATTAAAAAGTAGCAATATATATGCCAATCGAAATTCACCGTGATATATATATCTTACACAGATAGAAAAATATTCAATTTACTGAACATGGATTTATGTATAATATTGTTCAACTAGGAGGCTCACACATAGGATGAATTTTCAAATCCCATAGCGTTTAGGTGGAGTGATCACTTCTCATCATTTGTATCTGTCAAGTCAGACACCTCACAAGAACGTATGTGTGATACCAGGTAGTATTCTATATGTGCATATAAAAATAGATGTGCTCAATAGGTTACATAAAATGGGAGAGAGGAATTCACATATTTGTTAAATTTAAAAATACATGGAGAACTATTTCAATTTAAATCGACTAGATTTATAGCACCTACATTTTGTCATGCAAAAGCCATGTCCAACTATACACCATGCCTCCTCTGAACTGCTTGTATTTATATTCTGTTTGGGTTATTTTTCTCCATCTTATTAGGATTAGTAGTCAGAGACAAGTAGGGTATGGGTTAGTGTCACGGATTCAGTATTTCAAATGGAATATAGGAAAATAAATCCAATGTGTATGCAAATATGTGCCACAAAAAATATTCCCACTCTCATCCAGAAAAATGCCTTGAAATTATCTTCGCCCCAGGTAAAACACAATTAGAAAAGAAGAGTTAGAAAATCTGTGAATACATATGTGGAATGGAAAATGCTCAGGAGTTCACAACCCTGGAGGTGGTAGAGGAGTTTCCAAAAGTAAGGGACAGTGTAAACACTCCACAATCATGGAGCTATGCTGGCCTAAAGACTTCTTGAGAAACTGCCTCTGAGTTTGGGCATTTGAAATATATGTTGTTGTCAGGAGCTTTAGCTTCCTTTGAAGTGAGACCATCAAACCTGGGTCAGTATCTATGTGACCTGGAGGACATGGTTTCTTATTTTCCGATGAACATGAGGCAGCAGTGCTGAAGTCTCTTTGTAGGTAAACTGTGGCCTCTTCGGGCAAAGTGACACCCCGTGTGGACTTTGAAGCCATTTGGTCATCCTCCACTTTTCGTGGTGTTTTTTTGCTGCTGCACTGGGAGTTTGGTATTTGATTCATGACATACAAGGAGTTCAACTGGGACACAGTGCATGAGGGAGTCTTGTAACGTGTGGTGGGTCAGGCTCTGCAGGAGAATGCACCAACTGGGCTTCTATTCCACATTGCTTGCCGCCTTGACCATAGCAACCTAATTCTGAACATTGCCCTGAAAACTCTGCATATAACAAGATGCCTTTTCATATAATGTTCTCCTGGCTGCATCAAGTCAGTCACAAGCCATTTGGACGCCAATGGCAGATCCACATGGCCACATCACAGATGTATTATCACACACCTGCCTACC
The DNA here is from genome assembly GCF_048772815.1 of Callospermophilus lateralis. Lineage (NCBI taxonomy): Eukaryota > Metazoa > Chordata > Mammalia > Rodentia > Sciuridae > Callospermophilus > Callospermophilus lateralis. The sequence continues at coordinate 109,187 of NW_027512129.1, read as the reverse complement.
ACTGCTCTAGGCCCACTACTCAGCAGGCTCCAACTTACTGGCATCTCTGTTCTACACCATTTTCATGAAACCCAGTCAATCAAGGCACTGTCTGTTACACTCATGATCAGCAACAGGACATCCAATGGTTCTCCAGTGCCATCTGGTCATTGGGAATTTCAAAAATTTTATGGTGTTTTTCTTTCCATTTTTCAAGAATGAAGTTGGAGGCACTTTGGGGTTTCCATTCATCCAGGAACCATTACATGGGGAGGAAGCTCATTTCAATGAAAGCTCTGAGGAACTCTAACAGGCAAGGCTTCCCAAACACTGGCCAAAAGGTCACATGAAGCCAGGCCCATTGAGGTCTACAACGTGAGGTCCATGTGTCTTTTGACTCTAACTATGGCTGCCAAGTTTTTCAGAATAAAATCATGTGATATCCTTGCTGAGATTTTCAGCTCTCTGTGGAAAGCCATCCTGGGCCTAGATCTCAGGTTTCAAGGGCAACACTCATGTGTGGCCTCCTACAATGCCAACACAATTAATGGCAATATTTCTCTGAAGTCAGTTCCAGAACTCAGTCTCCAAGGAGAATCACACCAGAGTTCAAGCCCATGTGGACCCTGTCATCTCTTCCAACCGCCACACAAATGACCACAATTAAAACCAAAACATTCCCACATGGCCCTCATCTTCATCCATATAGGCACTCATCATAAACTCTGGCTGGAGGTTTCCATGAGGGATGCAGCCCAAGACAGTGTCCAAAATATCCACCATTGCCCCTCATTTGTCTAAATTTAGGGTGGTCTGGAAACCCTTTCTGTGAACCAAGAGTGATCAAATAGGCGTGCCGTTAATACTGCTCTGCTTCTCCAATTTGAGGCCTACTGACTGTCAGGTATAGATTGCTTATGTGATTTGGCATCATGAGAGAAACCAAGCACTTATGCAGAACTTTGAATAACTCATTTGACCTATAGGAATCCTATTCTCACTTGATGGACGTCAGGAACCTAACAGAGGAAGGCAAGAGACTTCATCCACAATGACTGATCCTTTTGCCATTTTGGTTTTGGATGCACACATGGGATCTTCTTTAGATTTATCAGGAGCTGAGAATCTTAGCCACAGCCTCAACCAGGGCCTAGTGTCTGATTAAGACACATCCCTTTCCAAAGAAATTAAGCAATGAGCCACAGGTGATGCCCATTCATTTCCATTTGAAAACTGTTTCTTCAGGCTTCAAAAAGGGGTGGCCTGAAACAAAGACCTTCCTGACATTCAAGGAAACAGAACCATAGGTAAGCAAATGGCCCAAAGCAGGGTTTCTCCAATGAGACTTTACTGGTCACACTAATATCTGAGATGTTCCCATTCCCTTCAGCTATCAAGAACATGGCCATGTCACAGAGCATGGAGGTTATACATATCTTGGACAATAAATCATGAACTCATTCTGGAGAGTGGCCAGAATTCAGGAAGAAAACCGGAACTTAGGAAGTTAGTAGTTGTTTCCTATCCATAAGACAAGCCACAGTCTATTCATCACTTATGAACGATGAATGCTGGGGAGCTTTCTACTAGACAGGACACCTCCATTGATGCATTCTCTTTTCTAATGTCTAAAACCATGGACACAGTGGATACACAGACATAGAAACACTCGCCTTGTCAAAAGAGTTACTATCAACAGTAGACTCCAAAGCAAACGAACCACCTTTATTACCTATTCGCAGAATATGAGACAAAACCACAAACTCACACCCACACACATAAAGTCACCTCATTCCCAAAAGTGGATCTGTGACTATCTGGAGTGTCCTCTGACTGGTGGGCCATACTATGTTCCTCTCGAAATGGCCTTTCCTCTCTCAGATTTTGTCTCCTTGGCCAATTCTGTGATGCTTTGAGGAGCCTGCAGTTAGCCACTACCTGCTATCTCAGTAAAGGCCTCTCTTCAGAGCTCAATTGGCATTTGGCCATCCTCAAATCAGTAGGTACCAAGAAGGTCTGAATCTGTACTTGGTAAATACAAACAAGTGAGCCCACTGGGACTGGGACTGGGACTGGCTCTCGGTGCCTGGCTTCTTGCATCACAATTTCAGAGAGTTCCATCACCAAGGAAGTTAGCTAGGACACTTCCTTCAGGAACTGAATGAGGTCACTGCCTTGGCAACAACTTTGTCCTAACCGTTGCTTCCAAGGGTTCCATGAGATGGAGGCTGCTCCTACTTTGTGTGACAATTTGACTTGTTACAATGGTATATCAAAATAGGCACCTGGGAACAGCTCTCCACGCAGGCCTGCTTAGGTCCATCTTCTCTACATTAAGAAGAGAAAGGCTGATGCATACACATCCCTTCGTCCTGTTCAGGTTGTTTTCCATGAAGATGGATTTTGCTCTCTCAGATCCTTCATAGCTGCCTACATCTTCTCCAGGGATCATTTCTGCATCGAACTTTGAGGTTCTCAGCAGTTGGAAGATACCCTACATTCCTGTATTGTAAGGCGAACTCTGTCCCTGCTCTTTTGTAATTTTAGATTGAAGCAACAGTGTATGGTTAGGGTTAATAACAGGTTCGATTTGGGCAAGGAATCATTATGCGGGATGAATAATGGTATTGGGAACCTGCAATATTTATAGGAATATAGAGATGAAATATAAGTATGAAAACAGAAATCTAGGTAAGATTTGAAGCTCAGAAATGCATTGGGCAACTGATTGCGATACGTAGCTTTGAATTACGTTCTAGATACATGTTTCAGAAAAATCGATATACAATGGCATAGGATCTTGTACCTTGGATGATTGAATGTAGTAGAGAACATCTACTCAAAAAGGGATAGTCGATAGGATCAGGAACATAGTCAGTATGTTTCGGAAGAAGAGTGAGTATAGGATTTGGACCAAAGTTCATAAGCAATAGGGTTTCGGTTAGAGAGTGAATGTCAATGTCAGCACATGTGAAGGGTCAGTCACAATGTTGAACTGGAGAAAATATGTAGGAAAGTAGATATCAATAGAGACATTAGGAAATCAGGCAAAGTACAAAGTGAGTGAAAAATTTAGACATTTTCAATGGTATTGAGGTTGAATATATAATCTTAGGAAGAAACAAATATGTAGTCACCAACAGGATGATCATTTGAGAGCATTAGGCAACCTGGACATGGATGTTTTTAGTAATCCATGTTCAGTTTCCGTTTAGGCTTTGTTACAGTCATACGTGTGACTTTTGCATTTTGTGTCCAGAATACTACTGTGATAACATGCATATGTAGATCAGGTGACATGAGTATTTCTTCCACCATTTCTGGGAGCAATATTTTGAAGATGTATAAATTAGTATTGGGGGTACAAAGAGGTGTAACCTGTGTCTATGAATATAGAGATAATGCATGAATAGACCATACTGTGAATAGATAATATAACTGGTTCCACTTTACAAAATGTATTGAGTTGATATCTGAAAATATATAAGAAATCTTATATTAATATAAAATCATTCATTCCAACCAGTTATACATCTAATAGTGATATTATAGTTATGATTTATCATGCAGTGTGTGTCCGTTTTGCTTCAAAAGTGATAAAGGAATTCGAAAATACTGTGTTTGGAAAGAAATCTCATGAAAAGATCAGTCAAGAAACATGGAGGAATCCATGTGTTCTAAAGCAAGAAGTGATTGAAAGTGAAACAAATGCCTACAAATTTGCTAACCTGTGGAGGAAATATATATCCTATGATGTGCATAAACTGAAGAAATTGTAATGTCCCAGTGTTGAATAAAAATGAACATCGATAAACACATCATGTCCCATAGGCATCTACTTGCATTGATGATAAACTGTGTCAGTTACTATAGAAATATTAGGATTTGTATGCACCATTCACTGAAGTTAGTTTTCAGTACTAGGAAGCAAATATGTATTTCAGGTGGATGAAATTTTTTGAGAATAATCTTGTGAAAAGTTGATTATAAATCCACATTCATGAACATGAATAAAATTAGGGAGTGTATATAAGACACATATATTTCATATTTTGAAAAATAGAAGGAGAGAGTGTATATATATATATATATATATATATATATATATATATATATATATATATACACACACAGACACACACACATACACACCCAGAGACATTAAAAATAGCAATATATGCCAATCAAAATTCACCATGAAATATATATCATCCACAGATCCAAAAATATTCATTGTACTGAACATGGATTTGTGTATAATTTTGTTCAACTAGGAAGCTCACCCATAGGTTGAATTTTCAGTTCCAACGACATTTAGAAGGAGTGATCTTTTCTCTCAATTTGTATCTGCCAAGTTAGCCACCTCACAAGAATGTACGTGTAGTACCAGGTAGGATTCTCTATGTGTATATAAAAATATATTTGCTGAGTAGGCTACAGAGAAAGAGAGACAAGAATTCACATATTTGTTATCTTTAAAACCACATGGACAACTATTGCAACAAAAAATTGTCTAGATTTATAACCCCTAACCTTTAAAATGCAAAAGGCAAGTCCAACTATACACCATGCCTCCTCTGAACTGCTTGTATTTCTATTATGTTTGGGTTATTTTTCTGCCTCATGTTAGGATTAGTAGTCAGAGACTAGTAGGGTGTGGTTTAGTGTCAGAGATAAAGTATTTGAAATGGAAAATTGGAAAATGAATCCAATATGTATGCAAATATGTCCTACACAAAAGTCTTCCCACTCTCATCCAGATAAATCCTTTGACATTACCTACACCCCATGTAAGATGCAATTCGAAGAGAAGAGTTAGAAAATCTGTGAATACATATCTGGAATGGAAAATGCACAGGAGTTCACAACCTTGGAGGTGGTAGAGGAGTTTCCAAAAGTAAGTGACTGTGTAAACACTCCACAAACATGGAACTCTGCTGGCCAATAGCCTTCTTGTAAAACTGCCTCTGAGTTTGGACACTTGAAATATATCTTGTTGTCTGGAGCTTTAGCTTCATTTCTGGTGAGACCATCAAACCTGGATCTGCATCTATGTGACCTGGAGGACATCGTTTCTTATTTTCCATTGAACATGTGGTACCAGTGTTGATTTCTCTCTTTGTTGGTAAACTGTGGCCACTGGAAGCTTATTGTCTCCCTGAGTGGACTGTGAAGCCATTTGGTCATCCTGCCCTTTTTGTGGTGTTTCTTTCTTTTTTTTTAATTTTATTTTTTTATTGGTTGTTCAAAACCCTACAAAGCTCTTGACATATCATATTTCATACATTAGCATACATTAGCTTCAAGTGAGTTATGAACTCCCTTTTTTGCCCCAAGTACAGATTGCAGAATCACATGGGTTACACATCCACATTTTTACATAATATCATAATAGTAACTGTTGTATTCTGCTACCTTTCCTATCCTCTACTATCCCCCCTCCCCTCCCCTCCCATCTTCTCTCTCTACCCCTTCTACTGTAATTCATTTCTCACCTTGTTTATTTTCCCATTCCACTTACAACCTCTTATATGTAATTTAGTATAACAATGAGGGTCTCCCTCCGTTTCCATGCAATTCCCCTTTTCTCTCCCTTTCCCTCCCACCTCATGTCTCTGTTTAATGTTAATCTTTTCTTCCTGCTCTTCCTCCCTGCTTTATTCTTAGTTGCTCTCATTATATCAAAGATGACATTTGGTATTTGTTTTTTAGGGATTGGCTAGCTTCACTAAGCATAATCTGCTCTAGTGCCATCCATGTCCCTGCAAATTCCAAGATTTTGTCATTTTTTAGTGCTGCGTAATACTCCATGGTGTATAGATGCCACATTTTTTTTAATCCATTCATCCATTGAAAGGCATCTGGGTTGGTTCCACAATCTAGCTATTGTAAATTGTGCTGCTATGAACATCGATTTGGCAGTATCCCTGTAATACGCTCTTTTAAGGTCTTCAGGGAATAGTCCGAGAAGGGCAATAGCTGGGTCAAATGGTGGTTCCATTCCCAGCTTTCCCAGGAATCTCCATACTCCTTCCCAATTGGCCGCACCAATTTGCAGCCCCACCAGCAATGTACAAGAGAACCCTTTTCTCACTCCAGTAAGATTGGCAGCCATTATGAAATCAAACAACAACAAGTGCTGGCGAGGTTGTGGTGTTTCTTGATGCTGCAATGGGAGGTTGGTATTTGCTTCATGAAATACAAGGAGTTCAACTAGGATATAGGGCTGGAGGGAGTTCTGTCACGTGTGTTGGGTCAGGGTGTGCAGGAGAATTCACCAACCAGGGTTCTATCCCACATAACTTGCCCCCTTGACCATAGCAACTTGATTGTGAACATTGCCCTGAAACCTCTCCATATAACAAGATGCCTTTTCATATAATGGTCTGCTGGCTATACCAAGTCAGTCACAAGCTATTTGGAAGCCAATGGCAGATCCACATGGCGACACCACAGTTGTATTATCACACACCTGCCTACCACTGCTCTAGGCCCACTACTCAGCAGGCTCCAACTTACTGGCATCTCTGTTCTGCACCATTTTCATGAAACCCAGTCAATCAAGGCACTGTCTGTAACACAACAATCAAGCCACTGTCTGCAACAGAACATCCAATGGTTCTCCAGTGCCACTTGGTCATTGGGAATTTCAAAAATATCATGGTATTTATCTATCCATTTTTCAAGAATGAAGTTGGAGGCACTTTGGGGTTTCCATTCTTCAAGGAACCATTACATGGGGAGGAAGCTCATTTCAATGAAAGCTCTGAGGAACTCTAACAGGCAAGGCTTCCCAAACACTGGCCAAAAGGTCACATGAAGCAAGGCCTATGGAGGTCTACAACGGGAGGTCCATGTGTCTTTTGACTCTTAACTATGGCTGCCAAGTTTTTCAGAATAAAATTATGCGATATCCTTGCTGAGATTTTCAGTTCTCTGAGGAAAGCCATCCTGGGCCTAGATCTCAGGTTTCAAAGGCAACTCTCATGTGTGGCCTCCTACAATGCCAAAACAATTAATGGCAATACTTCTCTGAGGTCAGTTCCAGAACTCAGTCTCTAAGAGGAATCACACCTGAGTTCAAGACAATGTGGACCCTGTCAACTCTTCCAACCGCCACACAAATGACCACAATTAAAACCAAAACATTCCCACATGGCCCTCATCTTCAGCCGTATAGACACTCATCATAAACTCTAGCTGGAGGTTTCCATGAGGGGCGCAGCCAAAGACAATGTCCAAAATATGCACCCTTGCCCCCCATGTGTCTAAATTCAGTGTGGCCTGGACACCCTTCCTTTGAACCAGGAGTGATCAAATAGGCCTGCTGTTAATGCTGCTCTGCTTCTCCAATTTGAGGCCTACTGACAGTCAGGTATAGATTCATTATGTGATTTGGCATCATGAGAGAACCCAAGTACTTCTGCAGGATTTGAATAACTCATTTGACCCATAGGAATCCTATTCTCACTTGATGGATTTCCGGAACCTATCAGAGGAAGGCAAGAGACTTCATCTACAATGACTGATCTTTTTGCCATTTTGGTTTTGGATGCACACATGGGATCTTCTTTACATCTATCAGGAGCTGAGAATCTTAGCCACAGCCTCAAACAGGGCCTAGTGTCTGATTAAGACACCATCCTTTTCAAAGCAATTAAGCAAAGAGGCACAGGAGATGCCCATTCATTTTCATTTGAAAACTGTTTCTTCAGGCTTCACAAAAGGGTGGCCTGAGGCAAAGACCTTCCTGACATTCAAGGCAATAGAACCATAGTTAAGCAAATGGACCAAAGCAGGGTTTCTCCACTGAGACTTTACTGCTCACACTGATGTCTGAGTTTTCCGAGATGTTCCCATTCCCTTCAGCTATCAAGAACATGGACATGTCACAGAGCTTGGAGGTGGTACATATCTTGCACAATAAATCATGAGCCTATTCTGGAGAGTGGCCAGAATTCAGGAAGAAAACAGGAACTTAGGATGTTAGTAGGTGTTTAAGATCCATAAGGCAAACCACAGTCCATTCATCAATTGAGCAGGATGAATGCTGGGAAGCTTTCTACTAGACAGGACACCTCCATTGATGCATTCTCTTTTCTAATGTCTAAAACCACGGACACAGTGGATACACAGACATAGAAAGTCGCCTTGTCAAAAGACTTACTAGAAACAGTCGACTCCAAACCAAACCAACCACCTTTCCTACCTATTCTCAGAACATGAGACAAAACCGCAAACTCACACCCACACACAAAGGCACCTCCTTCCCAAAAGTAGGTCTGTAACTATCCGGAATGTCTTCTGACTGGTGGGCCATACTATGTTCCCCACAAAATGGCCTCTCCTGTCTCAGATCTTGTCTCCTTGGCCAACTCTGTGATGCTTTGAGGAGCCAACCGTTAGCCACTACCTGCTATCTCAGGAAAAGCTTCTCTTCAGAGCTCTACTGACATTTGGCCATCCTCACATCAGTAGTTACCAAGAAGGTCTGATCTGTACTTGGTAAATCCAAACAAGTGAGCCCACTGGGACAGGGACTGGGACTGGCTCTCGGTGCCTGGCTTCTTGCATCAAAATTTCCGAATGTTCCATCACCAAGGAAGTTAGGTAGGTCACTTCCTTCAGGAACTGAAAGAGGTCACTGCCTTGGCAACAACTTTGCCCTAACCGTTGCTTCCAAGGGTTCCATTAGATAGAGGCTGCCCCTACTTCCTTTGAAAATTTGACTAGTTTCAATTGTATATCAAAATAGGCACCTGGGAACAGCTCTCCATGCAGGTCTGGTTAGGTCAATCTTCTCTACATTAAAAAGAGAGAGGCTGATGCATACACATCCCTTTTTCCTGTCTAGATTGTTTGCCATTGAAGATGGCTTTTGCTCTCACAGGTCCTTCATAGCTGCTGACATCTTCTCCAGGGATTATTTCTGCATCGAACTTTGAGGTTCTCAGCAGTTGGCAGATACCCTACATTCCTGTATTGTAAGGCGAACTCTGTCCCTGCTCTTTTGTAATTTTAGATTGAAGCAACAGTGTATGGTTAGGGTTAATAACAGGTTCGATTTGGGTAAGGAATCATTATGCGGGATGAATAATGGTATTGGGAACCTGCAATATTTATAGGAATATAGAGATAAAATATAAGTATGAAAACAGAAATCTAGGTAAGATTTGAAGCTCAGAAATGCATTGGGCAACTGATTGCGATACGTAGCTTTGAATTACGTTCTAGATACATGTTTCAGAAAAATCGATATACAATGGCATAGGATCTTGTACCTTGGATGATTGAATGTAGTAGAGAACATCTACTCAAAAAGGGATAGTCGATAGGATCAGAAAGATAGTCAGTATGTTTCGGAAGAAGAGCGAGTATAGGATTTGGACCAAAGATCTTTAGCAATAGTGTTTCCGTTACAGAGTGAATGTCAATGTCAGCACATGTGAAGTGTCAGTCACAATGTTGAACTGCAGAAAATATGTAGGAAAGTAGATATCAATAGAGACATTAGGAAATCAGGCAAAAGTATCAAGTGAGTGAAAAAATTAAACATTTTCAACAGTTTTGAGGTTGAATATATAATCTTAGGAAGAAACAAATATGTAGCCAGCAATAGTATTGACATTTGAGAGCATTAGGCAACCTGGTCAGGGATGTTTTTAGTAATCCATGTTCAGTTTACCTTTAGGCTTTGGTACAATCATACGTGTGGCTTTTGCATTTTGTGTCCAGAATATTACAGTGATAACATGCATATGTAGATCAGGTGACATGAGTATTTCTTCCACCATTTCTGGGAGCAATATTTCAAATATGTATAGATTAGTATTGGGGGTACAACCAGGTGTACCCTGTGTCTATGAATATAGAGATAATGCATGAATAGACCATACTGTGAATAAATAATATAACTTGTTACACTTTAAACAATGTATTGAATTGATATCAGAAAATATATAAAAAATCTTTTATTGATATATAATCATTCATTCCAACCAGTCATACATCTAATGGTGATATTACAGTGATGGTTTATCATGAAGTGTGTGTCCGTTTTGCTTCTAAAGTGATAAAGGAAATCGAAAATAATGTGTTTGGATAGAAGTCTCATGAACAGACCAGTCAAGAAACATGGAGGAATACATGTGTTCTGAAGCAGGAAGTGATTGAAAGTGAAACAAATGCCTATATATTTGCTAACCTGTGGAGGAAATATATATCCTACGATGTGCATAAAATGAAGAAATTTTAATGTCCCATTGTTGAATAAAAATGAACATCAATATACACATCATGTCCTATAGGAATCTACTTGCTTTGATGATAAACTGTGTCAGTTACTGTAAAAATATTAGGGATTGTAAGCACGATTCACTGAAGTTAGTTCTCAGGACGAGGAAACAAATATGTATTTCAGGTGGTTGAATGTTTCTGAGAATAATCTTATGAAAAGTTGATTTTATATCCACATACATGAATATGAATGAATTTAGATAGTGTTTAATAGACACATGTTTTTCATATTTTGAAAAAAAAAATATATATATATACATATAAAACTCATGGAGAAATATTACAATGAAAATTTGACAAGATTTATAACACATACCCTTGATAAAGCAGAAGGAAATTCCAAGTATATACCATGCCTCCTATTAAAGGCCTGTATTTCTATTCTGTTAGTTTTCTTTTTATCCATCATATTAGCATTAGTAGTCAGAGTCTATTAGGGTATGTGTTAGTGTCGGGGATCAGTATTTCAAATGAAAATAGGAAAATAAATCTAATGTGTATGCAAATATGTGCTACACAAAAATCTTGCCACTCTCATCCAGAACAATTCCTTTACATTAACTTCACTCCAAGTAAGACACAATTAGTGGAGAGGAGTTCGAAAACCTGTGATTACATATGTGGAACTGAAAATGTTCAGGAGTTCACAACATTGGATGTGGTAGAGCAGTTTCCAAAAGTAAGGGAGAGGTTAAACACTCCACAAACTTGGAGCTCTGCTGGCCTTAAGACTTCTTGAGAAAATGCCTCTCAGGTTGGGAACATGAAATATATGAAGTTGTCAGGAGATTTAGCTTCCTCATTGTGACACCATCAAATGTGGGTCTGCATCTATGTGACCTGGAGGAAATGGTTCCTTATTTTCTAATGAACATGAGGCAGCAGTTCTGAATTCTTTCTTGGTAAACTGTGGCCACTGGGAGTTAAGTGTCTCCCCGTGTGGTCTGTGAAGCCATTTGGTCATCCTCCATTTTTGTGGTGTTTCTTACTGCTGCACTGGGAGTTTGGAATTGGCTTAATGAAATACAAGGAGTTCAACTGGGACACAATTCTGGAGGGAGCTCTGACACGTGTGATTGCTCAGGGTCTTTAGGAGAATGTTCGAAACATGGGTCTATCCCACATAGCTTTCCCCTTGACTATAGCAACCAGATTCTGAACATTGCCCTGAAACCTCTCAATAAAACAAGATGCCTTTACATATAAGGGTCTGCTGCCTGCACCATATCAGTCACAAGTATTTTGGAAGCCAAAGGGAGATCCACGTGGTCCCACCACAGATATTTATTCACAAATGTATAGTCCACTGCTCTAGCCCCAATACTCAGCAGGCTCCAACTTACTGACATCTCGGTTCTGTACCATTTTCATGACAACCAGTCAATCAAGGAACTGTCTGGTACACACATGATCAGCAACAGGACATCCAAAGTTTCTCCAGTGCCACCTGGTCATGGAAATTTCAAAAATTTCATGGTATTTGTATAGCCATTTTTCAAGGATGATGTTGGAGGCACTGTGGGTTTCAATTCATTCAGGAACCATTAAATGGTGAGGAAGCTCATTTCAATGAAAGCTCTGAAGAACTCTCACAGGCAAGGCTTCCCAATGAGTGCCCAAAAGTTCACATGAAGCCAGGCTCATTGAGGTCTACAATATGAGGTACATGTGTGTTTTGAGTCTCAACTATGACTTCCAAGTCTTTCAGTAAAAAAATCATGTGTTACCCTGGCTGAGATTCCCAGTGCTCGGTGGAAAGCCACCCTGGGCCTAGATCTCAGTTTCCAAGGGCTAATCTCATGTGTGGCCTCCTATAATCCCAAAACAATTCATGGCAATACTTCTCTCAAGTCAGTTCCAGAACTCAGTCTCTAAGGAGTATCAGAGCAGAGTTCAAGCCCTGGTGGACCAAGTCATCTCTTCCAACCACCACACAAATGACCACAATTAAAACCAAAACACTCCTACATGACCCTCATCTTCTTCCATAAAGACACTCATCATAACATATGGCTGGAGGTTTCCATGAGGGGCACAGCCAAAGACAGTGTCCAAAATAAGCTCCCTTGCCCCTCATTTGCCTAAAGTCAGGGTGGCTTGGACACCCATCTTGTGAACCAGGAGTGATCTTTAAGGGTAAAAGAAATTGAAATTAAAGTGTAAAAGTTAAAGTGTAAAAGACCGGGTTTGTAAAGTTTCTAAGATTCAAGGCCTGATTTAAAATGTAAAGGACCAGGTATTGTTAAGTTCCAATGCTACATGAAAAATCTGAAATTCCTGTTACTTGTAGGACAATTTCTGGACTGCCCAGTAAATATTCCCCCTGATCGCCTGGTTGTTTAATAACCTAGGACCCTGTGTGGCTTGGCACATATGCATCGCAGGGCCTAATCTAATCAATTTGAATCTGTACCCCGCTGTAGAACTGACCTATCCCTCCTGCCTGACATGTTCCCACCAATGAATGAACTAATCATGTTTAGGATTTGTTGTTTGATTTTCCCGCAGTGTATGATGATTTTTTAAAAGATACTGTGATATATGTAAAGTCTCGCCCTCCCCAAAAAGTGTACTTAAGCACTGCTCAACCTCAGCTCGGAGATCTGGGCTGCTCTCCCTTCTTGAGTGACCACGGAGCCCTAGCATACTGGATTGGATCCTCAATAAATGTCTTTTGCTGTTGCATGAGCCGTGGTCTCATACATGAACATGAATGAATTTAAGGAGTGTATAATAAGAGACATATATTTCATATTTTGAATAATCTATAGAGTGCAGATTTTTCACAAAACACATACAGAGATATTAAAAAGTAGCAATATATATGCCAATCAAAATTCATCATGAAATACATATCATACACAGATCCAAAAATATTTATTTTACTTAACATGGATTTATGTGTAATGTTGTTCAACTAGGAAGCTCACGCATAGGTTGAATTTTCAGTTCCTACAGCGTTTAGGAGGAGTGATCTCTTCTCACAATTTGTATCTGCCAAGTAGGCCACCTCACAATAATGTACGTGTGGTACCAGGTAGGATTCTATTTGTGCATATAAAAACACATGTGCTGAATAGGCAACAGAGAAAGGGAGACAGGAATTCACATATTTGATACCTTTCAAAACACATGGAGAACTATATCAATTAAAAATTAACCAGATTATTAACAACTACCCTTTATCATGCAAAAGGCAAGTCCAACTATACACCATGCCTCTTCTGAACTGCTTGTATTTCTATTCTGTTTGGGTTATTTTTCTCCATCATATTAGCATTAGTAGTCAGAGTCTAGTAGGGTATGCGTTAGTGTCATGGATTCAGTAATTCAAATGCAAATAAAGGAAAATGAATCCATTGTGTATGCAAATATGTGCTACAAAAAAACTTTCCACTCTCATTCAGAGCAATGCCTTGACATTACCTTCACCCAAGTAAGACACAATTAGAGGACAAGAGTTAGAAAATCTGTGAATACATATCTGGAATGGAAAATGCTCAGGAGTTCACAAGCTTGGGCATTTTAGAGGAGTTTTCAAACTTAAGGGACAGGATAAACAGTCCAAATTCGTGGAACTCTGCTGGCCTAAAGACTTCTTGAGAAACTGCCTCTGTGGTTGGGCACTTGAAATATATGTTGTTGTCAGGAGCTTTAGCTTCCTTTGTAGTGATACCATCAAAGATGGGTCTTCATTTATCTGACCTGGAGGACATGGTTTCTTATTTTCCAAAAGAACATGAGGCAGCAGTGCTCAATTCTTCCTTTGAAGGTAAACTGTGGCCACGGAGGGGTAAGTGTCTCCCCGTCTTGACTGTGAAGCCAATTGGCCATCCTACAATTTTCGTGGTGTTTCTTGCTGCTGCACTGGGCTTTTGGTTTTTCCTTCATGAAATACAAGGAGTTCAACTGGGACACAGTGCTGGAGCGAGTTCTGTCACGTGTGGAGGGTCAGGGTCTACAGGAGAATTCACCAACCAGACTTCTATCCCACATAACTTGAAACATTATCCATAGCAAACTGATTCTGAAAATTGTCCTGAAACCTTTACATATAACAAGATGCCTTTACAGATAAGGGTCGGCTAGCTGTACCATGTAAGCCACAAGCCATTTGGAAGTCAATGGCAGACCAAAATGGCCCCACCACAGATGTTTTATCATACACCTGCACACCACAGCCCTGGGCCCACTTCTCAGCACTCTCCAACTTACTGGCATCTCTGTTCTGCACAATTTTCATGAAATCGAGTCAGTCAAGGCACTGTCTGGTACACTCATGATCAGCAACAAGACATCCAAAGGTTCTCCAGTGCCACCTGGTCAGGGGAATTTCATGGTATTTATAGAGCCATTTTTCAAGGATGAAGTTGGAGGCACTGTGGGTTTCAATTCATTCAGGAACCATTAAATGTTGAGGAAAATCATTTCAATGAAAGCTCTCGAGAACTCTCACAGGTAAGGCTTCCCAAAGAGTGGCCAAAATACACATATATTTCATATTTTGAAAAATCTTGACAGTATATATATATATATATATATATATATATATATATATATATATATATATATATACAAACACACACAGACATTAAAAACTAGCAATATATATGCCAATCGAAATTCATCATGAAATATATATCATCCACGTATCCAAAAATATTCATTTTACTGAACATGGATTTATGTATAATGTTGTTCAACTAGGAAGCTCACCCATAGGTTGAATTTTCAGTTCCAACAGCGTTTAGGAGGAGTCAACTTTTCTCACAATTTGTATCTGCCAAGTCAGCCACCTCACAAGAATATATGTGTGTACAAGGTACAATTCTATATGTGCATATAAAAATACATGTGCTGAATAGGATACAAAGAAATGGGGGAGACAGGAATTCACATATTTGATAAGTTTAAAAATACATGGACAACTCTTTCAACAAAAAATTGACTAGATTTAAAACTCCTTCCCTATATAATGGAAAAGTTAATTCAATGGTACACCATGCCTCCTCTGATATGTTTGTATTTCTGTTCTATTTGGGTTATTTTTCTCCATTACGTTAGGATTAGTTGTCAGAGTCTTGTAGGGTATGGGTTAGTTTCAGGGATTCAGTATTTCGAAAGGAAAATTGGAAAATGAATCCAATGTGTATGCAAATATGTGCTACACAAAAATCTTCCGACTCTCATCCACAACAATGCCTTGACCTTAACTTCGTCCCAAGTAACACATGTAGAGGAGATGAGTAAGAAAATCTGTGAATACATATCTGGAATTTAATATGCTCAGGAGTTCACAAACTTGCAGGTAGAAGGCGAGATTCCAAAAGTAAGGGACAATGTGAACACTCCAAAAACATGGAGCTCTGCTAGCCTAAAGGCTTCTTGAAAAACTGGCTCTGATGTTGGGCTCTTGAAATATATGTTGTTGTCAGGAGCTTTAGCTTTTTTTGTAGTGAGACCATAAAAGCTGGGTCTGCATCTATGTGACCTGGAGGAGATGCTTTCTTATTTACCAATGATCATGAGGCAGCATTGCTGAATTCTCTCTTTCGGGGTCAACTGTGGCCACTTGGGGCTAAGTGTCTCCTCATGTGGACTGTGAAGCCATTTGATCATCCTCCAATTTTTGTGATATTTTTTGCTGCTGCACTGGGAGTTCAGTATTTCCTTCACGAAATACAAGGAGTTCACCTGGGACACAGTGCTGGAGGGAGTTCTGTCACGTGTGGTGGGACAGAGTCTGCAGGAGAATGCACAAACCAGGCTTCTGTCCAACATAGCTTGACCCCTTGACCATAGGAACCTGATTCTGAACATTGCCCTGAAACTTACCCATATAACAAGAATCATTTACATATAAGGGTCTGCTGGCTGCACCATGTCAGTCACAAGCCATTTGGAAGCCATTGGGAAATCCACATGGAAGCACCACAGATGTTTTATCTCACACATGCCCACCTTTGCTCTAGGCCCACTATTCAGCAGGCTCCAACTTACTGGAATCTCTGTTCTACACCATTTTCGTGAAACCCAGCCAATCAAGGCACTGTCTGGTACACTCATGATCACCAACAGGATATCCAATGGTTCTCCAGTGCCTCCTGGATATGGGAATTTCAAAAATTTCATGGTATTTATCGAGCCCATCTTTCAAGGTTGAAGTTGGAGGCACTGAGTGTTTCATTTAATTCGGTAACCATTAAATGGTGAAGAAGCTCATTTCAAAGAAAGATCTGGAGAACTCTCACTGCCAATATTTCCCAAAGAGTGGCCAAAAGGCCACATGAAGCCAGGCCCATTGAGGTCTACAATGTGAAGTGCATTTGTGTTTTGACTCTCAACTATTGCTGCCAAGTGTTTCAGAATAAAATTATGTGATACCTTGGCTGAGATTCCCAGTGCTCTGTGGAAAGCCACACTGGGAATAGATCTCAGTTTCCAATGGTGACTCTCATGTGTGGCCTCCTAATATCCCAACACAATTCATGGCAATACTTCTCTAAGGTCAGTTCCAGGACTCAGTATCTATAGGGTATCACACCAGAGTTCAAGCCCAGGTGGACCCAGTCATCGCTTCCAACTTCCACACAAATAACCACAATTAAAACCAAAACACTCCCACATGGCCCTCATCTTCTTCCATATAGACACTCCTCATAACCTCTGGCTGGATGTTTCCATGAGGGGCGCAGCCCAACACAGAGTCCAAATAACCTCGCTTGCCCGTCATTTTCCTAAAGGCAGGGTGGCCTGTACACCCTTCCTGTGAACCACAAGGGATCAAAAATGCCTTCCTTTAATACTGCTCTGCTTCTCCAATTTGAGGCCTACTGACTGTCAGGTATAGATTCTTTATGTGATTTGGAGTCATGAGAAAACACAAGCATGTATGGTATAGCCTTTGCAGGGCTTAGAAGAACTCATTTGATTCAAAGGATCTCTATTCTCACTTGATGGTGGTCAGGAACCTAAGAGAGGAAGGCGAGAGACTTCATCAACAATTACTGATCTTTTTCGCATTTTGGTTTTGGATGCACACATGGGATCATTCTTTAGATGCATCAGGTGCTGAGAACCTAAGCCACAGCCTCACACAGGGCCAAGAGACTGATTCCGACACATCCATTTCCAAAGAAATTAACAAAGAGCCACAGGTGATGCCCATTTATTTCCATTTTAAAACTGTTTTCTTCAGGCTTCACAAAGCGGTGTCTTGAGGCCAAGACCTTCCTCACATTCAGGGGAAGAGAAGAATTGGTTAGCAAAAAACCCAAAGCAGAGTTTCTCCACTGAGGCTTTTCTGGTCACACTGATATCTGAGTTTTTTGAGATGCTAGCCATTCCCTTTAGCTATCCATTACATGGCCTTGTCACAGAGCTTGGAGGTGGTACATATCTTGGACACAAAACCATGAGCCTATTCTGGAGAGTGGCCAGAATCAGGAAGAAAACAGGAACTTAGGAAATTAGTAGGTGTTGCCCATCCATAAGGGAAGCCACAGTCCATTCATCAATTGGGCAGAATGAATGCTGGGTAGGTTTCTACTAAACAGGACACATCCATTGATGAATTCTCTTTTCAAATGTCTACAACCACAAACACAGTGGGATACACAGACATAGAAACACTCACTTTGTGAAACGACTTACTAGGAACAGTCCACTCCAAACCAAACAAACCGCCTTTTTTACCTATTCTCAGAAAATGAGACAAAACCACAAACTCACACCCACACCCACAAAGGCACCTCCTTCCCCCAAAGAGGTCTGTGACTATCCGGAGTGTCCTCTGACTTGTGAGCCTTATTATGTTCCCTGAAATGTTCTGTCCTGTCTCAGATCTGGTCTTTTTGGCCAAATCTGTGAAGTGGTCAGGAGCCAGCTGTGAGCAACTTCCTGCTTTCTCAGGAAAGGCCCTTCTTCTGAGCTCTCCTGAAATTTGGCCATTCTCACATCAGTATGTAACAAGAAAGACTGACTCTGTTCTTGGTAAATCCAAATAAGTGAGCCCACTGGGAATGGTACTGGGACTGCCTCTGGTAGCCTGGCTTCCTGGATCCCAAGTTCAGAGAGTTCTATCACCAAAGAAGTGAGGAAGGTCACCTCCTTTGTGAACTGAATGAGGTCACTGCTTTGGAAACCACTTTGTCCTAAAATTTGCTTCCAAGGTTCCCATGAGATGGAGGCTGCCCCTATTTCCTGTGATACGTTCACAACTGAGGATTGTATATCAACCATAGGCAGCCAGGAACAGCTGTCTACACTGGACTGGTTTGGTCCATCTTCTCTACATTAAGAAGAGTGAGGCTTATTCTGACACATCCCTTCATCCTGACTGGGTTGTTTGCCATGGAAGATGACTTTTGCTCTCTCAGGTCCTTCATAGCTGCCTACATCTTCTCCAGGGATCATTTCTGCATGAAACTTTGAGGTTCTCAGCAGGTGGAAGATCCCCTACACTCCTGTATTGGAAGACTAATTCTGTCCCTCCTCTTCTGTAAAGTTAGATTGAGGAAACATTGTATGGTTAAGGTTAATAACAGCTTCCATTTGGGTTAGGAATCATTCTCTTGGATGAATAATGGTATTCGAATTTTGCTATATTTTCAAGAATATATAGGTGAAATATAAGTATGAAAAAAGAAATCTAGGTAATTTTTGAAGCACAGAAGGGAATTGGCCCCACTATTGGGATTCTTAGCTTTGAATTATGTTCTGCACAGGTGTCTCAGATTAATTGATATACAATGGCATAGGACCTTGTCTTTTGGATGATTGAATGTCGAAGAGAAAATCCAGTCCAAAAGGGATAGTTGGTGGATTAGGAAGATATTCGGTAGATTTAGAATGAAGAGTGTGTATAGCATTTGGACCAAAAGATCTTTAGCAATAGGGTTTTGGGTAGAGAGTGAAAGTAAATGTCAGCACATGTGAAGAGTCAGTCATAATGATGAAATGGGAAAAAAAATACAGGAAATCAGATTTCAATAGAGACATTAGGAAATCAGGCAAAGTATAAAGTGAGTGATAGGATTAGACATTTTCAACAGGGTTGAGGTTGAATATGTAATTTCAGGAAGAAACAAATATGTAGTCACCAATAGGATTCACTTTTGAGAGCATTAGGCAACCTGGACATGGATTTTTTTTTAATCCATGCTCACTTTCCATTTAGGATTTGGTACAATCATAAGTGTGACCTTGCTTTTTGTTTCCACAATATTACTGTGATTAATGTATATATAGATCAGGTGACATGAGTATTTCTTCCACCATTTCTGGGAGCAATATTTTGAAGACATATAATTTAGTATTGTGGGTACAAATAGGTATACTCTGTGTTATATGAATATAAAGATAATGCATGAATAGACCATACTGTGAATAAATAATATAACTGGTTCCAAATTTAAATAATGGATTGAATTGATATCTGAATATATATTGGAAATCTTATATTGATATTCATACAATCATTCCAACCAGTTATACATCTAATGGTAATATCACTGTTATGGTTTATCATGAAGTGTGTGTGAGCTTTGCTTCTAAAATGATTATGGAAATTGAAAATAATGTGCTTGGAAAGAAGTCTCATTAAAAGAGCAGTCAAGAAACCTGGGGGAATACATATGTTCTGAAGCAGGAAGTAATTGAAAGTGAAAAAATGCCTATAAATTTGTGAATTTGTGAATGAAATATGTATTCTATTATGTGCAAAAACTGAAGAAATATTAATGTACCAGTTTTGAATAAAAATGAACGTCAAAATACATATCATGTCCCATAGGAATCTACTTGCATTGACGTTAAACTGAGTCATTTACTATAGCAATATTAGGATTTGTATGCACCATTCACTGAAGTTAGTTTTCAGTATTAGGAAACAAATATGTATTTCAGGTGGATTAATATTTCTGAGAACATTCTTATGAAAAGTTGAATATAAATCCACATTCATGAACATCAATGAATTTAGGGAGTATATAATAAGACACATACATTTCATATTTTGAAAAATCTGGAGAGTTTATACATATATATATGCACACACACACACACACACACACACGTATACATTAAAAAGTAGCAATATATATGCCAATCGAAATACATCATGAATTATATATCATCCACAAATCCAAAAATCTTCATTTTTCTGAGCATCGATTTATGTATAATGTTGTTCAACTAGGGAGCTCACCCATAGTTTGAATTGTAAGTTCCAACAGCATTTAGGAGGAGTGATCCCTTCTCACAATTTGTATTTGCAAAGTCAGCAACCTCACAAGTATGTACATGTGATACCAGGTAGGATTCTATATGTGAATATAAAAATGCATGTGCTGAATAGGGTACAGAGAAATGGAGACAGGAATTCTCATATTTGTTAACTTTAGAAACACATGGAGAAGGGAGGGGCAGAGCCGCCAACCACGCCTGTAAGGTAGGCGGACCTGCGAGCCACCCGTAGAACAGGCCTAGCGGCCCGCCATCGTGAAAGACACATCACCCTGGTTGGGGGTTGGGCAGAGCCACTGCACGCGTGCAAGGAACGCGGACATGCGACCCACAGGCAGAACAGGCCCAGACACCCGCGGAGGGGCAGAGACACCCCTTGTGACTTCAAGATAGGTGAACCTGCGACCCACCAGCTGAAGCGGCCCAGCTGCCTTCAGAGGGGCAGAGCCGGCCCCCGCGCCTGCGAAGTAGGTGGACCTGCGAACACCGACAGACCAGGTGCTAGGCCCCGCCAGGGTGCTAGACACATAACCATGTTTGGGGAGGGGCCGAGCCGCTGCCCGTGCCTGCAAAGCAGGTAGACCTCTCACCCAGAGGCAGAACAGACCCAGCGACCTACCAGCGTGGTAGACACATCGCCCCGGTTTGGGGGGGGCAGAGATGCCACTCACGCCTGCAATGTAGACAGCCCTGCAACCCACAGACAGAAGAGGCCCAGCGGAGCGCGGAGGTGCAGAGCCGACGCCTGTGCCTGCAAGGTAGCTGGACCTGTTACCCACTGGCTGAACAGGACCAGCACCCGCAGAGGGGTAGATCAACTGCCCGCTCCTGCAAGGTAGGCGGACCAGCTACCAAGAGGCAGAACAGGCCCAGCGGCGTGCTGGTGTGGTAGGCACATTGCTCCAATTGGAGGAGGGGCAGAGCCGCTGCTTACACCTGTGAGGGAGACTTTTCAAGAATACAATAGCAATATAAACATTTAGGGGTAAAATTCAATAACACAAAAGTTTCACCAAGCCGAAAAAAACGTGAACAGTAGGGAAAGACAAGGAAAGAAAGGACCACAAGCAACGCAGGTCAACTCAACATTAGAAGAGGTAATATCTGCAGCATATGGAATGTCAGATAAAGAATCAGGATATACTTGCTTCAGATGATCTGAAGTCTCCAGGGAGACATTAGACAGCAAAATCAGACAATGAAAGATCACTTTGACAATGAATTACAAAAACAAATCCAAGAAGCAAAAGATCAACTATACAGGGAGATAGAGGTTATAAAAAACACACAAACAGAAATCATAGAAATGCAGGAAGCAATAAACCAACTTAAAAACTCAATTGAGAATACTACCAGCAGAATAGATCACTTAGAACAATGAAGACAAAGTATTTCAACTTGAAAAGAACATAGAAAGCTCAGCAAGACTGTTAAGAAACCATGAGCAGAACATCCAAGAAATATGGGATAACATGAAGAGACCAAACTAAAGAGTAATTGGGATACAGGAAGGTATACAGGTCCAAACCACAGGATTGAGCAATCTATTCAATGAAATAATATGAGAAAACTTTCCAGACATGAAGAATGAGACAGAATCCCAAATCCTAGAAGCCTACAGGACGCCAAATGTGCAAAATCATAAGAGATAAACACCGAGACATATTATAATGAAGATGCCAAACATACAGAATAAAGAGAGAATTTTAAAAGCTACAAGAGAAAGGAAGCAGATTACATTTAGGGGTAAACCAATCAGGATAACAGCTGATCTTTCAACACAGACTCTGAAAGCTAGAAGATCCTGGAATAACATTTTTCAATCACTGAAAGAAATTGGGTTCCAACCAAGAATTGTGTATCCTGCGATTTTAAGCTTCAGGATGGAAGATGAAATTAAAACCTTCCATGATAAACAAAAGTTAAAAGAATTTGCAGCTAGAAAACCATCTCCTCAAAAGATCATTGGCAAAACATTATAGGAAGACGAAATGGAAAATAACAATGAAAACCAACAGTGGGAGGTAGTACAGTAAAGGGGCGAAAAATAATCAAAGAGAAAAACAAACCATGTTTAGTAACATAAATAAACAAATATGGCTGGAAGAACAACCCATATTTCAAAAATAACCCTAAATGTTAATGCCTTAAACTCACCAATTAAGAGACACAGGCTAGTAGAATGGATCACGAAAGAAGACCCAAAAATTTTCTGCCTACAGGAGACACATTTGATAGGAAAAGACATATATAGACTAAAGGTGAAAGGTTGGGAGAAATCATATCACTCATATTGACTTCGGAAACAAGCAGAAGTGTCCATACTCATATCAAATAAAATAGATTTCAAGACAAAGTTAATCAAAAGGGATAAAGAGGGACACTACATATTGCTCAAGGGAACCATACACCAACAAGACATAACAATCATAAATATATGTGCCCCAAACAATGGTTCAGCTATGTTAATCAAACAAACTCTTCTCAAGTTCAAGAGTCTGGTAGACCACCATACAATAATCATGGGAGATTTCAACACACCTCTCTCACTACTGGACAGATATTCCAAACAAAAGTTGAATTAGGAAACTATAGAACTCAATAACACAAATAATAACCTAGACTTAATTAACATATATAGAATATACCACCCAACATCAAGCAGTTACACTGTTTTCTCAGCAGCACATGGATACCTCTCAAAAATAGATCATATATTATGTCACAGAACAACTCTTAGACAATATAAAGGAGTATAGATAATACCAGGCATCTTATCTGATCGTAATGGAATGAAACTGAAAATCAACAATAAAAGAAGGAAGAAAAATTTATGCATCACTTGGAGAATGAACAATACGTACTGAATGATCAATGGGTTATTGAAGACATCAAGGAGAAAAATAAAAAAAATTCTTAGACATAAATGAAAAGACAGACAGAACATATCAGAATCTATGGGACACATTGAAAGCAGTTCTAAGTGGAAAATTTATTGCTTGGAGTTCTTTCCTTAAAAAAAGAAAAAAAAAACAACAACAAATAAATGATCTCATAGTTCATTTCAAAATCCTAGAAAAAGAAGAGCAAAACAACAGAAAAAGAAGTAGAAGGCAAGAAATAATTAAAATCAGAGCTGAAATTAATGAAATCGAAACAAAAGAAACAATTGAAAAAATTGAAAATACTAAAAGTTGAAAAATTAATAAAATCGACAGACTCTTAGCCATGGTAATGAAGAGAAGAAGAGAGGGAACTCAAATTACTATCATAAGGGATGAAAAAGGCAATATCACAACAGACACTTCTGAAATACAGAAGATAATCAGAAATTATATTAGAAGATAGTGAAGGCATCAATAAATTTCTTAAGTCATATGATCTGCCCAGATTGAGTCAGGAGGATATAGACAACCTAAGCAGACCAATATCAATTGAGGAAATAGAAAAAACCATCAAAACACTACCAACTAAGAAAAGCCCAGGACCGAATGGGTATACAGCAGAGGAGGCCAATATCACCCTGATTCCTAAACCAGACAAAGACCCTTCAAAGAAACAAATATACAGACCAATCTCTCTAATGAACCTAGATGCAAAAATCCTCAATAAAATTCTGGCGAATCAGATACAAAAACATATTTAAAAAATTGTGCAACATGATCAAGTAGGATTCATTCCTGGGATACAAGGCTGGTTCAATATACGGAAATCAATAAATGTTATTCACCACATCAATAGACTTAAAAATAAGAACCATATGATCACCCCAATAGATGCAGAAAA
This sequence comes from Callospermophilus lateralis, assembly GCF_048772815.1. Classification (NCBI taxonomy): domain Eukaryota; kingdom Metazoa; phylum Chordata; class Mammalia; order Rodentia; family Sciuridae; genus Callospermophilus; species Callospermophilus lateralis. Next base: position 84,881 of record NW_027512129.1, on the reverse strand, counting down.
AGCATTCAATAAAGTACAGCATCCCTTTATGTTTAAAACTCTAGAAAAACTGGGATAACAGGAACATACCTCAATATTGTAAAAGCAATCTATGCTAAGCCTCAGGCTAGTATCATTCTGAATTGAGAAAAAATTGAAGGCATTCCCTCTAAAATCTGGAACAAGACAGGGATGCCCTCTCTCACGATTTCTGTTCAACATAGTTCTCGAACACTGGCCAGAGCAATTAGACAAATGAAAGAAATTAAAGGCATAAAAATAGGAAAAGAAGAACTTAAATTATCACTATTTGCAGATGACATGATTCTATACCTAGTAGACCCAAAAGGGTCTACAAGAAACTATTAGAGATAATAAATGAATTCAGCAAAGTGGCATGATATAAAATCAACAATCATAAATCAAAAGCATTCCTGAATATCAGCAACAAATCCTCTGAAACGGAAATGAGGACAACCACTCCATTGAGAGTATCCTCAAAAAAAATAAAATAAAATATTTGGTTATCAACGTAACAAAAGATGTGAAAGACTTACACAATGAAAACTACAGAACCCTAAAGAGAGAAATAGAAGAAGATCTTACAAGATGGAAAAATATACCCTGTTCATGGATAGGCAGAATTAACATCATCAAAATGGCGATATTACCAAAAGTTCTCTATAGGTTTAATGCAATGCCAATCAAAATCCCAACGGCATTTCCTGTAGAAATAGATAAAACAATTATGAAATTCATATGGAATAATACAAGACCCAGTATAGCAAAGACAACTCTAAGCAGGAAGTGTGAATCAGGCGGTATAGCGATACATGTCCTCAAACTATACTACGGAGCAATAGTAACAAAAAGAGCATGGTACTGGTACCAAAACTGGCGGGTGGACCAATGGTACAGAATAGAGGACACAGAAATCAATCCACAAAATTACAGCAATCTTATATTTGATAAAGGAGCTAAAAGCATAAACTGAAGGAAGGATAGCATCTTCAACAAATGGTGCTGGAAAAACTGGAATTACATATGTAAGAAAATGAAACTGAATCCCTTTCTCTCGCCATGCACAAAAGTTAACTCAAAATGGATCAAGGAGCTTGATATCAAATCAGCGACACGGCATCTGATAGAAGAAAACTTTGGCTATGATCTACATACTGTGGGGTCGGGCTCCAAATTCCTCAATAGGACACCCATAGCATAAGAGTTAATAATTAGAATCTACAAACAGGACTTACTCAAACTAAATTGATTTTTCTCAGAAAAAGAAACAATAAGAGAGGTAAAAAAGGAGCCTACATCCTGGGAACAAATCTTTACTCCTCACACTTCAGATAGAGCCCTAATATCCAGAGTTATACAAAGAACTCAAAAAATTAAACAATAAGCAAATGAATTACCCAATCAACAAATGGGCCAAGGACCTGAACAGACACTTCTCAGAGGAGGACATACAATCAATCAATAAGTACATCAAAAAATTCTCACCATCTCGAGCATTCAGAGAAATGCAAAACTAACCCACCCTAAGATACCATCTCACTGCAGTAAGCTTGGCAGCCATTATGAAGTCAAACGACAACAAGTGCTGGCGAGGATGTGGGAAAAAGGGTACACCTGTACATTGCTGGTGGGACTGCAAATTGGTGCAGCAATTTGGAAAGCAGTATGGAGATTTCTTGGAAACTTGGGAATGGAACCGCCATTTGACCCAGCAATTCCCCTTCTCGGTCTAATCCCTATAGACCCAAAAAGTGCATGCTACAGGGACACTGATAAATCTATGTTCATAGCAGCACAATTCACAATAGGAAGACTGTGGAACCAACCTAGATGCCCTTCAATAGATGAATGGATTAAAAAAAATGTGGCATTTATACACAATGGAGTATTACTATGCATTAAAAAATGACAAAATCATACAATTTGCAGAGAAATGGATGGCATTAGAACGTATTATGCTACGTGAAGATAGCCAATCACTAAAAAACAAATGCCAAATGTTTTCTTTGATATAAAGAGAGTAACTAAGAACAGAGTTGGGAGGAAGAGCATGAGAAGATGATTAATATTAAACAGGGGTGAGAGGTGGGAGGGAAAAGGAAAGAGAAGGAAAATTACATAGAAATGGAAGGAAACCCTCATGGTTATACAAAATTAAATACAAGATGAAGTGAGGTGAAAGGGGACAAAAACAAGTGGAAGAAATGAATTACAATAGATGGGGTAGAGAGAGAGGATTGGAGGGGAGGGGATGGGAGATAGTAGAGGACAGGAAAGGCAGCAGAATACAACAGACACTAGTATAGCAATATGTAAAATAGTGGATGTGTAACTGATGAGATACTGCAATCTGTATACGAAGAAAAATGGAAGTTCATAACCTACTTGAATCAAAGTGTGAAATATGACATGTCAAGAACTATGTAATGTTTTGTAGAACCAACAATAAATATTAAAGGAAAAAAAACACATGGAGAACTATTTCAATGAAAAATTGACTAGGTTTATAACACCTACACTTTATCATGCAAAAGGCAAGTCCAACTATACACCATGCCTCTTCAGAAGTGATTGTATTTCTATTCTGTTTGGGTTATTTTTCTTCATCATATTAGGATTAGTAGTCAGAGTTTGGTAGGGTATGCGTTAGTGTCAGGGATTCAGTCTTTGGAATGGAAAATTGGAAAATGAATCCAATGTGTATGCAAATATGTGCTACACAAAAATCTTCCCACTCTCATCCAGAACAATGCCTTGACGTTACCTTCACGCCAAATAAGAAACAATTAGAGGAGAAGAGTTAGAAAATCTGTAAATACATATCTGGAATGGAAAATATTCAGGAGTTCACAAACTTGGAGGTGGTAGAGGAGTATCCCAAAGTAAGGGACAGGGTAAACACTCCACAAACATGGAGGTCTGCTGGCCTAAAGACTTCTAGAGAAACTGCCTCTGAGGATGGGCACTTGAAATATATGTTGTCAGTAGCTTTAGCTTCCTTTGTAGTGAGATCATCAAAGCTGGGTCTGCATCTATGTGACCTGGAGGAAATTCTTTCTTGCTTTCCAATACACATGAGGCAGCAGTGCTGAATTTTCTCTTCGTATGTAAACTGTGGCCACTGGGGTCTAAGTGTCTCCCTGTGTGGACTGTGAAACCTTTTGTTCATCCTCCATTTTCGTAGAGTTTCCTGCTGCAGCACTGAGAGTTTGGTATTTGCCTCACAAAATACAAGGAGTTCAACTGGAACACAGTCCTGGAGGGAGTTCTGTCATTTGTGGTTTTTCAGGGTCTACAAGAGAATGCACCAACCAGGCTTCATTCCCACATAACTTGCCCCCTTCTCCATAGCAACCTGATTCTGCACATTGCCCTGAAAACTATCCATTTAACAAGACACCTTTACATATAAATGTCTGGTCACTGCACCGTGTCAGTGACAAACCATTTGGAATTCAATGGCAAAACCACATGGCGCAACCACAGAAGATTTATCACACACCTGCACACCACAGCTCAGGGCTCACTACTCAGGAGGGTCCAACTTAATGGCATCTCTGTTCTACACCATTTTCATAAATCCCAGTCAATCAAGGCACTGTCTGGTACACTCATGATCAGCAAGAGGTGCTGACAATTTAAGCCACAGCCTCACACAGGGCCCAGAGTCTGATTCAGACATAACCATTTCCAAAACAATTCATCAAAGAGGCACAGGTGATGCCCATTCATTTCCATTTGAAAATTGTTTTCTTCTGGCTTTATAAAGGGGTGGCGTGAGGCAAAGAGGTTCCTGACATTCAGGGCAACAGAACAATAGTTAAGCAAAAGGCCCTAAGCCAGGTTTCACCATAGAGACTTTCCTGGTCACACCAATATCTGAGTTTTCTGGTGTGCTCGCCATTCCTTTCAGCTAACTAGTACATGGCCATGTCACAGAGCTTGGAGGTGGTACATATCTTGGACAAAAAACCATGAGCCTTTCTGGAGAGTTGCCAGAATTCAGGAAGAATTCAAGAACTTAGGATGATACTAGGTGTTGCCCATGGATAAGTCAAGCCTCAGTCCATTCATTAATTGGGCAGGATGAATGCTGTGAAGCTTTCTACTAGACAGGACACACCCAGTGAGCCATTTTCTTTTCTAATATCTACAACTAATGACACAGTGGGATACACAGACATAGAAACAGTCTCCTTGTCAGATGACTTACTAGAAACAGTCCACTCCAAACCAAACAAACCTCCTTTTTTACCTATTCTCAGAATATGAGACAAATCCACAAACTGACATCCACACACACACAAAGTCACCTCCTTCCCCAAGTATGTCTGTGACTATCCGGAGTGTCCTCTGACTAGTAGGCCATAGAATGTTCCCCAGAAATGGCCGGTCCTGTCTCAGATCTGGTCTCCTTGGCCAATTCTGTGAAGTTTTCAGGAGGCAGTGGTGAGCCATTTCCTGCCCTCTCAGGAAAGGACCCTCTTCAAAGCTTTCTTGGCATTTGGCCACCCTCACATCAGTAGGTACCAAGAAAGACTGACTCTTTACTTGGTAAATCCAAACAAGTGAGCCCACTTGGACTGGGACTGGTACTGGCTCTTGGTGCCTGGCTTCCTGGATCACAAAATTCAGAGAGTTCCATCATGAAAAAAGTGAGGTGAGGTCACTTTCTTCAGAAAATGAATGAGGCCACTGTCTTGGCCACCACTTTGTCCTAACAGTTGCTTCCTAGTGTCTCAGGAAAAGGAGGCTGCCTCTATTTCCTGTGACACTTTCACAAGTTAGAATGGTATAGAAACATAGGCACCTGGGAACAGCTCTCCACACATGCCTGGTTTCATACATCTTGCCTACATTAAGAAGAGATAGGATGATTCAGACACATCCTTTCATCCTGATCGGGTTGTTTGCAAAGGAAGATGACTTTTGCTGTCTCAGGTCCTTCATAGCTGCGTACGTCTTCTCCAGGGATCATTTCTGCATGGATTTTGAGGTACTCAGCAGGTGGAAGATCTCCTAACTTCCTGTATTGTAATACTAACTTTGTCCCTGCTCTTCTGTAAAGTGAGATTGAGTGAACAATCTCAGTTTACAAAATGGTTAGGGTTAATAGCATGTTCGATTTGGGTTATGAATCATTTTGCTGGATGAATAATGATAGTGGGAACCTGTGATATTTACAAGAACATGAAGGTGAAATATAAGTATGAAAACAGAAATCTAGGTAATATTTGAAGCCCAGAAGGACTTTGGGCCCTTGATTGGGATACTTAGCTTAAATTATGTTCTGTGTGACCTTTGCATTTTGTGTCCAGAATATTAGTGTGATAATATGTATATGTAGCTAAGGTGACATGAGTATTTCTTTCACCATTTCTGTGAGCAATATTTTGAAAACTTATAAATTAGTACTGGGGATACTATTAGGTTTACCCTGTTTTGATGAATATAGAGATGATGCATTAATAGACCATACTGTGAATAAATTATATAACTGGTTCCATATTTAAATAATGGATTGTATTGATATCTGAAAATATATAGAAAATCTTATATTGATATACATACATTCATTCCAACCAGTTATATATCTAATTGTAATGTTAGGGTTATCATTTATCATGAATAGTGTGTGAGTTTTGCCTCAAAAATGATTATGGAATCGAAAATAATATGTTTAGAAAGAAGTCTAGTAAAAAGACCAGTCAAGAAACATGGAGGAACATATGTCTTCCGAAGGAGGAAGTGATTGAAAGTGAACCAAATGTTTATAAATTTGTGAACTTGTGAATGAAAGGAAATATCTTATGATGTCCATGAACTGAAGAAATAATAACGTACCAGGTTTGAATAAAAATGAACTTTAACAAACACAATAGAGACATTAGGAATTCTGGCAAAGTATAGTTCGCAGTGAAAGGTTAATAAAATAAGTACTTGTCACTTCCTGTTTTTCTGTATGCTTAACAAAACACTTTTGAAATATTGAGAACTGTTTGCTAATCTTATTCCCAGAATGTGCTGTCCCCAATTGCCAAACTGCAGAATGTACTCCCTCAACCGGTTGCACGCAAACCGCTCACTCGCCCGGACCCATCAATAAACTTACCCCCCTGCCCTGTCCAAGGGAAATATATAAGCTCTGCTTAAGCTGTTCTCTGGGCTCTCTGCTCTATTCAAGTGAGCTCTGAGCCCCAGCATGCTGGACCCCCAATAAACCCTTTGCTTTTGCATGAGACAGTCTCTTGGTGGTCTCTTCCCCCGATTGTCACCGGACCTTTACATATGGAGGTTCCACTGAGATCCGGCAGCGGTGGACAAGAGACCCCAACAAACTCCTCTCAGGGTAAGTAAGGTGCCTCTTTCTGGTCAGGTTTCAGGTCAGGGCTTGGCAAAATGGATGTCAATGAAGAGCGTGAGCTCTCTCCAACGATGGCTGACAGTCATGTCACAGAGCCACAGGCCAAGTCCCTGGGTGACGTCATAGAGGACTCAGAAAATTGAGGAACAATAGTCTCCATGACTCAGTGATATTTTGTTTCAGATTCGTTATTGCCAACCGATCGGGTTCTGCCAACTACTAAGTCCTGGTCTCAGTGTTGGACTTCCATATCCTGTCTTTATTGTCTTGTCTTGTCTTTATTGTCTTGTCTTGTCTTGTCGGCTGGCCGGTCCAATAATAATCCTCATATTATTGCTAACTATTAAACCCTGCTTGCTCAACCATGTAATTTATTTTCTCCAAGCTCAAATTGGACAAGTTAAACTAATGGTAATACCCCACTAGCAGACATAGAATGTGACACCCCCCAATGATCATTTTTATGATTAAAAGTAGCCAGAAAAAGAAGTGTCGAATGAAAGGTTAATAAAATATGTAGTTGTCACTTCCTGTTTTTCGGTACGCTTAACAAAACACTGTTGAAATCTTGAGAAATGTTTGCCAATCTTGTTCCCAGAATGTGCTGTCCCCAACTGTCAAACTGCAGAATGTACTCCTTCACCAGGTTGCATGCAAATTGACCACTCGCCCTGACACATCAATAAACTTCCCTCCCTGCACTCGCAAGGGAAAGTATTTAACCTCTGCTTAAGCTGTTCTCAGGGCTCTCTACTCTTTTCAAGTGAACTCTGAGCCCCAGCATGCTGGACCCCCAATAAACCCTTTGCTGTTACATGAGATAGACTCTTGGTGGTCTCCTCTTCCGACACTCGACCGACCTTTACTTGAATGATTGAATGTAGAAGAGAACATCCAGTCAAAAAGGGATAGTCAGTAGGATTAGGAATATAGTCCGTAGGTTTAGGAAGAAGAGTGAGTATAGGATTTGGACCAAAAGTTCTTTAGTAATAGGGTTTCGGTTAGAGAATGAATGTAAATGTCAGCACATGTGAAGAATGAGTCACAATGATGAACTGGGGAAAATATGTAGGAAAGCAGATATCAATAGAGACATTAGGAAATCAGGCAAAGTATAAAGTGAGTGATAGGATTAGACATTATCAACAGGGTTGAGTTTCAATATATAATCTTAGGAAGAAACAAATATGTAGTCACCAATAGGATTGACATTTGAGAGTATTAGGCAACCTGGACATGAATGTTTTTAATAATACAGGTTCACTTTCTATTTAGCCTTTGGTACAATCATAAGTGTGACTTTTGCATTTTGTGTTCCGAATATTACTGTGATAAAATGTATATGTAGATCAGGGGACATGAGTATTTCTTCCACAATTTCTGGGAGCAATATTTTGAAGACGTATAAATTGAGCACTCTAGGATATGCCAACAAACAATTCTTACACAAACTTTTACCAATGTGGTTCCAAAGGTAGAGGCGCATACGCAAGGAATGCAAAGTGAACGAATTCTAACCAAAAAAAAACAGAAAAAAAATTGATACTTTATCTTCCACTTCTTGTGCCACTCCTGTTTCAAATTACTTAGTCTTGACTGCATGTCTCCTGCAGAAATAATCAAAATCTCTGGAATACGTCTTTTGTTTGTTTTGCTTTTGCGGTGCTCCAGATAGAACCCAGGGCCTCCACATGCTTCGGAAAGCACTTGACTGCTAAACTACATCCATGCTCCCCACCCCCACTACTTTTTTGTTGTTTTGAGAAAGGGTCTTAGTAGCTGGGATTTCAGGCATGCACTATTGCACCAGACTCCTGAATATATCTTGCCACTACATTTAGATGCAGAATTGGCTCAACAATAAGAAATTAAGAGGGTGTGAATAAAATAGTAATAGTGAAGAACCACTAAGTATACAGAGAAAGCACACTAAACAATACCTTTTGTTCAAATGCAATCTCTTTTAAAAGATTTTTTAAATGGATGACAATAAACTTCTGAAAAACAGACACAAATATCTTTCCTATCCTTTGCCTGAATTTCAATACTTTAAATTTTATTTTAATTACAGCTTTACTGAGATACAAATTTATATACCATGCAATCTATTGTATCACATGTGTATCTATTTTATATCCAGTATGGTTATTTCAATAAAATGACACACTAACTTTTCTGAATGAGTAGAATTACTAGTTACTACTAGGGTTCAACTTCTAGCTTTGCAAAAGCAAACAAACAAACAAACAAAGTTGGCTAACGGATCATATATTCTAATATTCCTAGCATTTTTTCAGTACAAAAAACCCACATTATCCCACAAAAAGATATGAAATAGAATTATATTTTTTCATCTGGGTATGCTAAAGACAAGTCTATTTAGAAAATCCTGTTGTTTCAAATGTTGTTGAAAATAACATAAAAATACTTTAAGAAAGAATGCAAAATAAAAAAAAATAAATTAGTATTGGGGGTACAAAGAGGTGTACCCTGTGTCTATGAATATAGAAGTAATTCATGAATTGACAATACTGTGAATAAATAATATAACTGATTCCACTTCAAATAATGGATTGATAGAATTGATATCTGAAAATACATAAGAAATCTTATATTGATATAGAATCATTCATTCCAATGAGTTATACATCTAATGGTAATATTAGGGTTATATTCTATCATGAAAGGTGTGTGAGATCTGCTTCAAAAGTGAGAATGGAAAAGGAAAATAATGTGTTTGGAAAGAAGTCTCATGAAAAGACCAGTCAAGAAACATAGAGGAATGCATGTGTTCTGAAGTAGAAAGTGATTGAAAGTGACACAAATGCAAATAATTTTGCTAACTTGTGGATGAAATACATATCCTATGATGTGAATAAACTGAAGAAATAGTAAAGTACCAGTGTTGAATAAAAATGAACGTCAAAATGTACATCATGTCCCATAGTAATCTACTTGGATTGATGTTAAACTTGGTCAGTTACTGTAGAAATATTAGGATTTGTATGCACCATTCACTGATGTTACTTGTCAGTACTAGAAAACAAATATGTATTTCAGGTGGATGAATAATTCTGAGAATAATCTTGTGAAAAGTTTATTATAAATCCACATACATGAATATGAATGAATTTAGGGTGTGTAAAAGAAGACAGAAGTATTTCATATTTTTAAAAATTTGTAGAGTGTATATATATATATATATATATATATATATATATATATATATATACACACACACACACACACACACACACACAAACAAACACATATACACACAGAGACATTGAAATGTAGCAATATATATGCCAATTGAAATTGATGTAGAAATACATATCCTCCAAAGATCCAAAAATATTTAATTTACTCAACATGGATTTGTGTATAATGTTGTTCAACTAGGAAGCTCCCCCTTAGGTTAAATTTTCAGTTCCAACAGCGTTTAGGAGGAGTGATCTCTTCTCATAATTTGTATCTGCCAAGTCAGCCACCTCACAAGAATGTACATTTGATACCAGGTAGGATTCTATATGTGCATATAAAAATGCATGTGCTGAATAGGCTACAGACAAACGGAGACAGGAATTCAAATACTTGTTAAATTTAAAAACACATGGACAACTATGTCAACAAAATATTGATTAGATTTATAACTCCTACACTATATAATGAAAAAGGCAAGTTCAACTATACACCATGCCTCCTCTGAACTTCTTGGATTTCTATTCTGTTTGGGTTATTGTTCTCCATCATATTAGGATTAGTAGTCAGATTCTAGTAGGTTATGGGTTAGTGTCAGGAATTCAGTATTTCGAATGGAAAATTGGAAAATGAATCCAATGTGTATGCAAATATGTGCTACAAAAAAATCTTCCAACTCTCATCCACAACAATGCCTTGAAATTACCTTCACCGCAAATAAGACACAATTAGAAGAGAAGAGGTAGAAAATCTGTGAATATATATCTGTAGTGGAATATGCTCAGGAGTTCACAATTTTGGAGGTTGTAGAGCAGTTTCCAAAAGTAAGGGACAGGGTAAACACTCCACAAACATGGAGCTCTGTTGGCCAAAAGATTTCTTGAGAAACTGCCTCTGAGGTTGGGCACTTGAAATATATGTGTTTGTCAGAAGCTTTAGCTTCCTTTCTAGTGAGACCATCAAAGCTGGGTCTGTATCTATGTGACATGAAGATCTTGGTTTCTTATTTTCCAATGATCCTGAGGCAGCAGTGCTGATTTCTCTCTTTGTATGTAAACTGTGGCCACTGGGGCCTAAGTGTCACCCCATGTGGACTCTGAAGCCATTTGTTCATCCTCCAACTTTTGTGGTGTTTCTTGCTGCTGAACTGGGACATTGGTATTTGCTTCACGAAATACAATGAGTTCAACTGGAACACAGTTCTGGAGGAAGTTCTGTCACGTGTTGTGGGTCACGTTCTGCAGGAGAATGTACCAACCAGGCTTCAATACCAGATAGCTTGTCCCCTTAACCTCAGCAACCTGATTCTTAACATTACCCTGAAACCTCTCCATATACAAGATGCCTTTACATAGAAGGGTCTGCTGGCTGCACCATGTCAGTCACAAGCCATTTGGAAGTCAATAGCAGATACACATGGTCCCACCACAGATATTTTATCACACACTACTGCTCTAGGTCCACTACTCAGCAGGCTCCAACTTATTGGCATTGCTGTTCTAGATAATTTTTATGAAACTCAGTCAATAAAGGCCCTGGCTAGTATACTCATGATCAGCAACAGACCATTTAAGAGTTCTCCAGTGCCACCTGTTAATGGCCTCCACAGGGCTTTGAAGAACTCATTTGACCCAAAGAATGCCTAATCTCACTTGATGGAGGTCAGGAACCTTACAGAGGAAGGCAAGAGACTTCATCCACAATTACTGATCTTTTTGCCATTTTGGTTTTGAATGCACACATGGGATCTTTCTTTAGATCCATCAGGTGCTGAGAATCTAAGCTATAGCCTCACATAGGACCAAGAGGCTGATTCAGACGCATCCCTTTCCAAAGCAATTAAGCACAGAGCCACAGTTGATGCCCATTTATTTCCATTTGAAAGCTGTTTTCTTCAGGATTCGCAAAGGGATGGCCTGAGGCAAAGACTTTCCTGACATTCAGGGCAACAGAACAATAGCAAAAGGCCCAAAGCAGGGTTTATCCACTGAGACTTTCCTGGACACACTGATATTAGAGTTTTCTGAGATGCTCGCCATTCCCTTCATCTATCTTGTACATGGCCATGTCACTCAGATTGGAGGTGGTACATATCTTGGACACAAAACAATGAGCCTATTCTTGAGAGTGACCAGAATTGAGGAAGAAATCAGGAACTTAGGAAGATTGCAGGTGTTGCCCATCCATAAGGCAAGGGGCAGTTCACTCCTAAATTGGGCAGGATGAATGCTGGGAAGATTTCTACTAGACAGGACACATTGATGCATTCTTTTTTCTAAGGTCTACAACCACGAACACAGTGGGTTACAAAGACATGCAAAAAATCGCCTTGTCAAACGACTTACTAGAAGCAGTCCACTCCAAACCAAACAAACCGCCTTTCCTACCTATTCTCATAAGAAGAGACTAAACCACAAAATCACACACACACGCGCAAACGCACCTCCTTCATTCAAGTAGGTCTGTGACTATCTGGAGTGTCCTCTGACTGGTGGGCCATACTATGTTCCCCCAAAAGGCCTGTCCTGTCTCAGATCTGGTCGCGGTGAACCACTACCTGCTTTCTCAGGAAAGGCCCCTCTTCAGAGCTCTCCTGGCATTTGAAATCCTCATATCAGTAGGTACCAAGGAATACTTAGTCTATCCTTGGTTTTTCCAAACAATGGAGCCCACTGGCACTGGAACTGTGACAAGGTCTTGGTATTCTCTGTCTTCCTGGAGCCCAAGGTCAGGGAGTTTCTTCACCAAGGAAGTGAGGTAGGTCGCTTCATTCAGGAACTGAGTGACTTTACTGCCTTTGCAACCACTTTGTCCTAACAGGTGATTGCAAGGTTCCCATGAGGTGGAGGCTGCCCCTACTTCCCGAGACAGTTTCAACAGTTAGAATGGTATATCAACCATAGGAATCCGGGAACAGCTCTCCACACAGGCCTGGTTTGGTCCCTCTTCTCTACATTAAAAAAAGAGAGGCTGATTCAGACACAATGCTTCATCCTGAGTACGTTGTTTGCCATGGAAGATGACTTTTGCTCTCTCAGGTCCTTCATAGCTGCCTATGTCTTCTCCAGGGATCGTTTCTGTTTAAAACTTTGAGGATCTCAGCATCTGGAAGATCCCCTACATTCCTGTATTGTAAGACCAACTCTGTCGCTGCTCTTCTGTAAAGTTAGATTGAGGGAACAGTGTTTGGTTAGGCTTAATAACAGGTTCGATTTGGATTAAGAATCATTCTGAGCGATGAATAATGGTATTGGGAATGTGTGATATTTACAAGAATATTTAGGTGAAATATAAGTATGAAAACAGAAATCTAGGTAAAATTTGAAGCCCAGAAGGGCATTGGGCCTTTAATTGGAATACTTAGCTTTGACTTACGTTCTGCACAGATGTCTTAAATAAATCCATATACAATGTCATAGGACCTTGTACCTTGGATGATGGAATGTCACGAGAATATCCAGTCAAAAAGCTATAGTCGGTAGGATTAGGAAAAGTGTCGGTAGGTTTAGAAAGAATAGTGATTATAGGTTTTGGAGGAAATGTTTTTAGCAATTGGGTTTCGGTTAGAAAGTGAATTTAAATGTCAGCACATGTGAAGAGTCAGTCAAAATGATAAACTGGGAAAATATTTAGGAAAGCAGAAATCAATAGAGACATTAGGATATCAGGCAAAGTATAAAGTGAGTGATAGGATTACACATTTTCAACAGGCTTGAGGTTGAATATATAATCTTAGGAGGAAACAAATATATAGTCACCAATAGGATTGACATTTGAGAGCGGTAGCAACCTGGACAGGAATACTTTTAGTAATCCATGCTCACTTTTCATTTAGGTTTTGGTACAATCATAACTGTGACCTTTGCATTTTGTTTCCAGAATATTACTGTGATAACATGTACATGTAGATCAGGTGACATGAGTATTTCTTCCACCATTTCTGGGAGCAATATTGTGAAGACGTATAAGTTAGTACTGGGGGTACAAATAGGTGTACCCTGTGTCTATGAATATAGAGATAATGCATGAATAGACCATACTGTGAATAAATAGTATTACTGGTTCCAACTTTGAATAATGGATTGAATTGATAAATGAAAACATAGAGGAAATCTTATATTGATATATATACATTCATTAAAACCAAATATACATCTAATGGTAACATTAGGGTTATGGTTCATCATGAAGAGTGTGTGAGTTTTGCTTCAAAAATGATTAAGGAAATCGAAAAAGAAACCTCATGAAAAGATCAGTCAAGAAATATGGAGTTATACATGTGTTCTGAAGCAGGAAGTGATTGAAAATAAAACAAATGCCTATTAATTTTCGAATTTCTAGATGAAATATATATTTTATGATGTGCATAAACGGAAGAAATTGCAATGTACCAGTGTTGAATAAAAATGAATTTCAAAATACACATCATGTCCCATAGAAATCTATTTGCATTGATGTTAAACTGGGTAAGTTACTGCAGAAATACAAGGATTTGTATGCACCATTCACTGAAGATAGTTCTCAGTACGAGGAAACAAATATGTTTTTCAGGTGTGTGAATATTCCTGGGAATAATCTAGTGAAAAGTTGATTAAAAATCCACATACATGAATATGAATTATTTTAGGGAGTGTATAATAAGACACATATTTCATATTTTGAAAAATCTGGAGAGTATGTATACACACACACACACAAACAGACTTTAAAAAGTAGGAATATATATGCCAATTGAAATTCACCATGAAATATATATCATCCACAGATCAGAAATATTTATTTTACTGAACATGGGTTTTTGTGTAAAGTTGTTCAACCAGGAAGCTCACCCATTGGTTGAATTTTCAGTTCCAGCATCATTTAGGAAGAGTGAACTATTCTAACAATTTGTATCTGCCAAGTGAGCCATCTCACAAGAATGTACGTGTGATTCCAGGTAGGATTCTATATGTGCATATAAAATTACATGTGCTGAATAGGCTGCAGAGAAAGGGAGTCAGGTATTCACATATTTGTTAACTTTAGAAATACATGGAGAAATATTTCAACAGAAAATTGACTAGATTTATAACTCCTACCCTATATAATGCAAAAGGCAAGTCCCACTATACAACATGCATCCTCTGAACTGCTTATATTTCTATTCTGTTTGGGTTTTTATTCTCCATCATATTAGGATTAGTAGTCAGAGTCTAGTAATGTAGTGGTTAGTGTCATGGATTCAGTATTTCTAATGGAAATTTGGAAAATGAATCCAATGTGTATGTAAATATATGCTACACAAAAATCTTCCCACTCTCATCCAGAAAAATGCCTTGACATTACCTTCGCACCAAGAAAGACACAATTAGAGGAGAAGAATTAGAAAATGTGTGAATACATATATTCAATGAAAAATCCTCAGAAATTCACAACCTTGGAGGTGGTAGAGGAGTTTCCAAAAGTAAGGGACAGGATAAACACTCCACAAACATGGAGCTCTGCTGGCCTAAAGACTTCTTGAGAAATGCCTCTGAGTTTGGGCACTTGAAATATATGTTGTTTTCAGGAGCTTTAGCTTCTTTCTAGTGAGACCATCAATGTTGGGTCTGCATCTATGTGACCTGGAGGACATGGCATCTTATTTTTCAATGAACATGAGGCAGCAGTGCTGGTTTCTCTCTTTGCAGGTAAACTGTGGCCACTGGGGGCTAAGTGTCTCCCCGTTTGGACTGTGAAGCAATTTGGTCATGATCCACTTTTCGTTGTGTTTCTTGCTGCTGCACTGGGAGTTTGGTGTTTGCTTCATGAAATACAACGAGTTTATCTGGGACACAGTGCTGGAGGGAGTTCTGTCACGTGTGGTGGGTCAGTGTCTGCAGGAGAATGCACCAACCAGGCTTCTATCCAGATAGCTTTCCCCCTTGACCATAGCAACCTGATTCTGAACATTGCCCTGAAACCTCTGCATATAACAAGATGCCTTTACATAGAAGGGTCTGCTGCCTGCACCATGTCAGTCACAAGGCATTTGGAATCCAATGCTAGATCCTCATGGCCGTACCACTGATGTTTTATCACACACCTGCCCACCACTGCTCTAGGTCCACTTCTCAGCAGACTCCAACTTACTGGCATCTGTGTTCTACACCATGTTAAAGAAACCCAGTCAATCTAGGCACTCTCTGGTATACTCATGATCAGCAACAGGACATCCAAAGGTTCTCCAGTGCCACCTGGTCATGGTAATTTTAAAAATTTCATGATATTTATGTAACCATTTTCAAGGATGAAGTTGGAGGCATTGTGGGTTTCAATTATTCAGAAACCATTAAATGGTGAGGAATCTCATTTTAATGAAAGCTCTGGAGAACTCTCACAGGCAAGGCTTCCCAAATAGTGGCCAAAACGTCACTTGAAGCCAGGCCCATTGAGGTCTAAAATGTGAGGTCCATGTGTGTTTTGACTCTCAATTGTGGCTGCCATGTCTTTCAGAATAAAATTATGTGATTCTCTGGCTGAGAGTCCCAGTGAACTGTGGAAAGTCCCCCTGGGACTAGATCACAGCTTCCAATGGCGACTCTCATGCGTTGCCTCCGAAAATCTTAACACAATTCATGGCAATTCTTCTCTGAGGTCAGTTCAAGAACTGAGTCTCTAAGGGGAATCACACCAGAATTCAACCCAGGTTGAACCAGTAATCTCTCACAATTAAAACCTAAACACTCCCACATGACCCTCATCTTCTTCCATATAGACACTCATCATAACCTCTGGCTGGAGGTTTCCATGAGGGCACAGCCCAAGACAGTGTCCAAAATAAGCTTCCTTGTCCCTAATTTGCCTAAAGTCACGTTTGCCTGGACACCCTTCCTATGAACCAGGAGTGATCAAATAGGCCTGACATTTATACTGCTCCGCTTCTCCAATTTGAGGCCTACTGCCTGAGGGGTTTAAATTCTTTTTGGGAATTGGACGCATGAGAAACCACAAGAACTATGGGCAAGCCACTGCAGAGCTTTGAAGAACCCATTTGACACAAAGGATCCCTATTCTTCCTTGATGGAAGTAAGTGCCCTACCAGAGGAAGGCAAGAGACTTCATCCACAATGACTCTACTTTTAGCCATTTTGGTTTTGGATGCACATATGGAATCTTTCTTTAGATCCATAAGGTGCATAGAATCTAAGCCACAGCCTCACACAGGGCCAAGAGGCTGATTCAGACACATCCCTTTCCAAAGCAATTAAGCAAAGAGCCACAGGAGATGCACATTTATTTCCAATTGAAAAGTCTTTTGTTAAGGCTTCCAAAAGTTTTGGCCTGAGGAAAACACCTTCCTGACATTCAGGGCAACAGAAAAATATGTATGCATAAGGCCCAAAGCAGGGTTTCTCCACTGAGATATGCCTGGTCACACTGCTATCTGAGTTTTCTGAGATGCTCGGCCATTCCATTCAGCTATCCAGTACATGGCCATTTCACAGACCTTGGAGGTGGTACATATCTTGGACACACAACCATGAGTCTATTCTTGAGAGTGACCAGAATTGAGTAAGAAATCAGGAACTTAGGAAGATTTCAGGTGTTGCCCATCCATAAGGCAAGCCGCAGTCCATTCATAAATTGGGCAGGATGAATGCTGGGAAGCTTTCTACTAGACAGGACACATCCATTGATGCATTCTCTTTTCTAATGTCTACAACCACTAACACAGTGGGATACACAGACATAGAAAAACTCGCATTGTCAAAGGACTTAGAAGAATCAGATAATTCCAAACCAAACAAACCTCCTTTCCTACCTATTCTGAGAACATGAGACAAAACCACAAAACCCACCCGAACTCACAAATTCAACTTCTTCCCCAAGTAGGTCTGTGACTATCCGGAATGTCCTCTGACTTGTGGGCCATACTGTGTTCTCCCGAAATGGCCTGTCCTGCCTCAGATCTGGTCACCTTGGCCAACTGTGTGAAGTTGTCAGGAGCCAGTGTTGAGCCACTACCTGCTTTCTCAGGAAAGGCCCCTCTTCAGAGCACTCCTGGCATTTGGCCATCCTCACATCAGTAGGTACCAAGAATGACTGACGCTGTCCTTGGTAAATCCAACAAGTGAGCCCACTGGAACTGTGACTGGGACTGGCTCTGGGTGCCTGGCTACTTGGGTCACAAGTTCAGAGAGTTCCATCACCAAGGAAATTAGGAAGGTCATTTCTTCGGGAACTGAATGAGGTCACTGCCGTGGCAACCACTTTGTCCTAACACTTGCTTCCAAGGGTCCCATGAGATGGAGGCTGCCCCTAATTCCTGAGACACTTTCAAAAGTTAGAATGGTATACCAACCATAGGTACCCAGGAACAGCTCTCCACACAGGCCCGGTTTGCTCCATCTCCTCTACGTTAAGGATAGAGAGTCTGATTCAGACTCAACCCTTCATCCTGACCAGGTTGTTTTCCATGGAAGATTACTTTTGCTCTCTCCGGTCCTTCATAGCTGCGTACATCTTTTCCAGGGATAATTTCTGCATTGACCTTTGAGATTTTCAGCAGGTTGAAGATCCCCTACATTCCTGTATTGTAAGAACAAATCTGTCCCTGCTCTTCTGAATACTTAAATTGATGGAACAATGTATGGTTAGTGTTATTAACATATTCAATTAAAACCAAAACACTACCACATGGCTCTTATATTCTTCCATATAGACACTCATCATTACCTCTGGCTGGAGGTTTCCACAAGGGGCGAAGCCCAAGACAGTGTCCAAAATAAGTTCCCTTGCCCCTCATTTGCCTAAAGTCTGGGTTTCCTGGACACCCTTCCTGTGAACCAGGATTGATCAAATAGGCCTGCCATTAATAATGCTCTTTTTCTCCTTTTTGAGGCCTACTGAACGTGAGGTATAGATTCTTTATGTGATTTGGAGTCATGTGAAACCCAAGCACCTTTTCTCGTCTTTGAAGAACTCATTAGACCCAAAGGATCCCTATTCGTACTTGATGGAGGTGAGGAGCCTAACAGAGGAAGCAAGAGATTTCATCCACAATGTCTGATCTTTTTGCCATTTTGGTTTTGGATGCACACATGGGATCTTTCTTTAGATCCATCAGGTGCTGAGATTGTAAGCCACAGCCTCACACAGAGCCGAGAGGATGATTTAGACACATCCTTTTCTAACGCAATTAATCTAAGAGCCACGGGTGATGCTCATTCATTTCCATTTGAAAGCAGTTTCTTCAGGCTTCACAAACTGGTGGTCTGAGGCAAAGACCTACCTGACATTCAGGTCAACAGAACAGTAGGTAAGCAAAAGGCACAAAGCAGGGTTTCTCTACTGAGACTTTACTGGTCACACTGATATCTGAGTTTTCTGAGATCCTCCCCATTCATTTCAGGTATCCAGTAAATGGCCATGTCACAGAGCTCGGAGGTGGTACATATCTTGGACAAAAAAAAATGAGCCTATTCTGGAGAATGGCCAGAATTCAGGAAGAAAACAGGAACTAAGGAAAATAGTAGGTGTTGCCCATCGATAAGGCAAGCAACAGTCCATTCATAAATTGGGCAGGATGTGTGCTGGAATGCTTTCTACTTGTCAGGACACATGCATTGATGCATTCACTTTTCTCATATCTTCAACCACCGACAAAGTGGGATACACAGACATAGAATCACTCACCATGTCAAATGACATATTAAAAACAGTCCACTCCAAACCAAACAAACTGCCTTTCCTACCTATTCTCAGAACATGAGACAAAACCATAAACTCACATCTACACCCTCAAAGGCATATCGTTTACCCACATAGGTCTGTGAGTAACCAGAGTGTCCTCAGACTGATAGGCCATACTATGTTCCCCCGAAATGGCCTGTCCTGTCTCAGATCTGGTCTCCTTTACCAACTCTCTAAAGTTTTCAGGAGCCATCGGTGAGTCACTACCTGCTTTCTCAGGAAAGGCCCCTCTTCAGAGCTTTCCTGGCATTTAGTGATCCACAAGAAAGACTGACTCTGTCCTTGGTAAATCCAAACAAGTGAACCCACTGGGAAAGGGACTGGGACTGGCTCTTGGTGCCTGGCTTCCTGGATCCCAAGTTCAGAGGGTTCCATCACCAAGGAAGTGAGGTAGGTCACTTCCTTCAGGAACTGAATGAGGTCACTGCCTTGGCAACCACTTTGTTCTAACATTTGCTTCCAATGGCTCCATGACATGGAGGCTGCCCCTACTTCCTGTGTCACATTCACAAGTTAGAATGGTATACCAACCATAGGCACCCGGGAACAGTCAGAGTCTACTAGGGTATGGCTTACTGTCAGGAATTCAGTATTTCAAATAGAAAATAGGAAAATGAATCTAATGTGTATACAAATATATGCTAGACAAAAATCTTCCCACTGTCCTCCACAACAATGCCTTGATATTTCCTTCACCACAAGTAAGACACAATTAGTGGAGAATAGTTTGAAAATCTGTGAATATATATCTGGAAAAAAAATGAATGGAGTTCACAACCTTGGAGGTGGTAGAGGAATTTCCAAATGTAAAAGAAAGGATAAACACTCCACAAACATGGAGCTCTGGTGGCCTAATAAATTTTTGAGAAACTGCCTCTGAGTTTGGGCCCTTGAAATATTTGTTGTTGTCAGGAGCTTTAGCTTCCTTTGTAGTGAGACCATCAAATCTGGGTCAGCATCTATGTGACCTGGATGACATGGTTCCTTATTTTCTATTGAACATGAGGCAGCAGTTCTGAATTCTCTCTTTCTAGGTAAACTGAGGCCACTGGGGTCTAAGTGTCTAACCGTGTGGTCTGTGAAGCCATTTGGTCATACTCGAATTTTTGTGGTGTTATTTACTGCAGTACTCTGAGTTTGGTATTGGCTTCATGAAGTACAAGGAGATAAACTGGGACACAGTCCTAGAGGGAGTACTCTCATGTGTGGTGAGTGAGGGTCTGCAGGAGAATGCACCAACCAGGCTTCTATCCCAAAAAGCTTGCACCCATGTCCATAGCAACCTGATTCTGAACATTGCCATGAAACCTCTCCATATAACAAGATCCCTTTATTTGTAAGGGTCTGCTGGCTGCACCATGTCAGTCACAATCCATTTGGAAGCCAAGGGAAGATCCATGTGGCCCCATGACAGATGTTTTATCATACACCTGCCAACCACTGCTCTAGGCCCACTACTCAGCAGGTTCCAACTTTCTGGCATCTCTGTTCTACAACATTTTCATGAAACTCAGTCAATCAGGGCACTGTCTGGTATACTCGTGATCAGCAACAGACATCCAAAGATTTTCTAGTGCCACCTGTTCATAGGAATATCAAAAATTTTATGGTGTTTATCTAGCCAATTTTCAAGGATGAAGTTGGAGGCACTGTGGGTTTCAATTCATTCAGGAACCATGAAATAGTGAGGAAGCTCATTTCAATGAAAGCTCGGGACAACTCTCACAGGCAAGGCTTCCCAAGGAGTGGCCAAAAGGTCACATGAAGCCAGGCCCATTGAGGTTTACAATTGAGGTCCATGTGTGTTTTGACTCTCAACTATGACTGCTAAGTCTTTCTGAATAAAGTCATGTGATATCCTGGCTGAGAATCCCAGTGCTCTTTGGAAAGCCAACCTGGGCCTAGATCTCAGTCTCCAAGGGCAACTCTCATGTGTGGCCTCCTAAATTCCAAACACAATTCATGCCAATACATCGCTGAGATCTGTTCCAGAACTCAGTCTCTAAAGGGAATCACACAAGAGTTAAAGCCCAGGTTGACCCTGGAATCTTTTCCAACCGTAACACAAATGACCACAATTAAACCAAAACACTCCAACATGGCCCTCATCTTCTTCCATATAGACAGTCATAATAAACTCTGGTTGGAGGTTTCCATGAGGGGCGCAGCCCAAGACAGTGTTCAAAATAAGCTCACTTGCCACTCATTTGCCTAAAGTCAGGGTGACATGGAAACCCTTCCTGTGAACGAGGGGTGATCAAATAGGCCTGCCATTAATAGTGCTCTACTTCTCCAATTTGAGGCCTACTCTCTGTGGGGTATAGATTCTTTATGAGAATTGGGGTCATGAGAAAACCCAAGCACCTATGGGCTACCCTCTGAAGGGATTTGAAGAACCCATTTGAGTGAACCAAGGAGTTGGATCAAAAGACTTTAGATATAGGGTTTTGGTTAGAGAGTGAATGTTAATTTCAGCATATGTGAAGAGTCAGCCACAGTGATGAACTGGGGAAAATGTGTAGGGAAGCAGATATCAATAGAGATATTAGGAAATCAGGCAAAGTACAAAGAGAGTGATAGGATAAGACATTTTTAACAGGGTTGAGTTTGAATATACAATCTTAGGAAGAAACAAATATGTAGTCACCAATAGGAATGATATTCGAGATCATTAGTGAATCAGGACATGGATGTTGTTAGTAATACATGCTCACTTTCAATATAGGCTTTGGTACAATCATAAGTGTGACACTTGCATTTTTTGTCAGGAATATTACTGTGATGAAATGCATATGTATATCAGGTGACTAGAATATTTCTTCCACCATTTTTGAAAGCAATATTTTAAAGGCTTATAAATTAGTATTGGGGATACAAATAGGTATACCCTGGGTCTATGAATATAGAGATGATTCTTTAATAGACCATACTGTGAATAAATAATATAACTGGTTCAAAATTTAAATAATGGATTGAATTGATATCTGAAAATATACAAGAAATCTTACATTGATATACATACATTCATTCCGAACAGTTATACATCTAATGATAATATTAGTGTTACGGTTTATTATGAAGAGTGTGTGAGTTTTGTTTCAAAAGTGATTATGGAAATCGAAAATAATGTGTTTGGAAAGAATCTCATGAAAAGAACAGTCAAGAAACATGGAGGAATACATGTCTTCTCAAGTAGGAAGTGATTGAAATTGAACCAAATGCCTATAAATTTGTAAAATTGTGGATGAAATGATATATCCTATATTGCCCATAAACTGCAGAAATAGTAATGTACCAGTGTTGAATAAAAATGAACTTCAAAATACACATCATGTCCCATAGGTGTCTACTTGCATTGATGTTAAACTGGGTGAGTCACTGTAGAAATATTAGGATTTCTTAGCACCATTCCCTGAAGTTAGTTTTCAGTACTAGGAAACAAATATGTATTTCAGTGGATGTATATTTCTAAGAATAATCTTGTGAAAAATTGATTATATATCCCCATACAGGAACATGAATGAATTTAGGCAGTGTATAGTAAGACACTTATATTTCATATTTTGAAAATCTGGAGACTATATATATATATATAGACACAAACACACACACATTATAATGTAGCAATATATATGCCAATTGAAATTCATCATGAAAAATAACTCATCTGCATATCAAAAAATATTCATTATACTGAACATGGATTATGTATAATGTTGTTCATCTAGGAAGGTCACCCATGGGTTGAATTTTTAGTTCCAACAGCCTTTAGGAGAAGTGATCTCTTCTCACAATTTGTATCTGCCAAGTCAGCCGCCTCACAAGAATGTACGTGTAAAACCAGGTAGGATTCTATTTTTGCATATAAAAATACATGTGCTTAATAGGCTAAAGAGAAAGAGAGACAGAAATTCACATATTTCTTAACTTTAAAAACACATGGAGAATTATTTCAACAAATAATTGACTAGATTTATAACTCCTACCTTATATCATGCAAAAGGCAAGTACAACTACACACCATGCCTCTTCTGAACTGCTTGTATTTCTATTCTGTTTTGGTTATTTTTCTCATCATATTAGTATTAGTAGTCAGAGTCTATAAGGGTATGGGCTAGTGTCAAGGATTCAGTATTTTGAATGAAAAATTGAAAAATGAATCCAATGTGTATGCAAATATGTGCTACAAAAAAATCTTCCTTCTCTCATATAGAAGAATGACTTGACATTACCATTGCCCCAAGTAAGTCACAATTAGAGGAGAAGAGTTAGAAAATCTGTAAATATATATCTGCAACGAAAATGCTCAGGAGTGCACAACCTTGGAGGTGGTAGAGGAGTTTCCAAAAGTAAGTGACATGGGAAATACTCCACAGACATGAAGATCTGCTGGCCTAAACACTTCTTGAGAAACTGCCTTTGAGGTTGGGCACTTGAAATATATGTTGTTTTCAGGAGCTTTCGCTTCCTTTATAGTGAGACCATCTAAGCTGGGTCTGCATCTATGTGACCTGGAGGACATGGCATCTTATTTTCCAATGAACATGAGGCAGCAATGCTGAATTCTCTCGTTGTAGGTAAACTATTGCCACTGGGGGCTAAGTGTCTCCCCGTGTGGACTGTGAAACCATTTGGTCATCTTCCACTTTTCGTGGTGTTTCTTGCTGCTGCACTGGTAGTTTGGTATTGGCATCACGAAATACAAGGAGTTCAACTGGGACACAGTGCTGGAGGGAGTTCTGTCACGTGTGGTACGTGTACCCTGGTCTACAGTAGAATGCACCAACCAGGCTTCTATCCCACATAGCTTGCCCCCTTGATCATAGCAACCTGATTCTAAACATTACTCTGAAACTTCTCCATATAACAAGATGCCTTTATATACAATGGTCTGATGGCTGCACCATGTCTGTCTCAAGACAATTGAAAGTCAATGGCAGATCCACATGGCCCCACCACAGATGTTTTATCACACACCTTCCCACCACTGCTCTAGGCCCACTACTCTGCAGTCTCCAACTTTCTGGCATCTCTGTTCTAAACATTTTCATGAAGCCCAGTCAATCAAGGCACTGTCTGGTATACTCATGATCAGCAAAAGTACATCAAAAGGTTCTCCAGTGCCATCTGGTCATGAAAATTTCTAAACATTCATGGTATTGATCTAGACAAATTTCAAGGATGAAGGTGGAGGCACTGTGGGTTTCAATTCATTCAGGGACCATTAAATGTTGAGGAAGCTCATTTCAATGAAAGATCTGGAGAACACTCACAGGCAAGGCTTCCCAAAGAGTGGCCAAAAGGTCACATGAAGCCAGGCCCATTGAGGTCTACAATGTGAGGTCCATGTGTGTTTTGACTCTCAACTATGGGTGCCAAGTCTTTCAGATTAAATCATGTGATATCCTAGCTGAGATTCTCAGTACTCTTGGGAAAGCCACCCTGGGCCTAGATCTCAGTTTCAAAGGGCGACTCTCATGTGTGGCCTCCTGAAATCGCAACACAATTCATGGCAATACTTATCTGAGGTCAGTTCCAGAACTCATTCTCTAAGGGGAATCACACCAGTGTTCAAGCCCAGTTGGACCCAGTCATCTCTTCCATCTGCCACACAAATGACCACAATTAAAACCAAAACACTCCCACATTGTCCTCATCTTCTTCCACATAGACACTCCTCATAACCTCTGGCTGGAGTTTTTCATGAGGGGCACAGCCCAAGACAGTGGCCCAAATAAGCTTTCTTGCCCCTCATTTGCCTAAAGTCAGGGTGGCCTGGACACCCTTCCTGTGAACCAGGAGTGATTAAATAGGCCTGCCATTAATACTGCTCCACTTCTCCACTTTGAGGCCTTCTTACTGTGGGGTTTAGTTTCTTCTTTTTAAAAAAAAAATTGAAATTTAATTGGAAAGTTAAAAAAAAATTGTATTGCAGAATATTAAATTTCTTATGCAAAAGCCTTTATCTTGTTTGTGAGGGAAACCTTGATGCCTTGCCAATCTGGTTATATGGAGACACTGAAAATTTTCTGTTACATACTACATGGATGAATGGCTACAGCACATCGTTTTTTCAAACTGAAAGGCAGATAACAGCAAGTAAGATAACAAATAAAAGCCAATTTTATTAAAAAATAAAGTTGTAAAATGTCTCAAATATTGGAAATTAAATTCCTTTTTTTTTCTTTTTTTTGGTTGTTCAAAAGCTCATGCTATATCATCTTTCATACATTTGACTCATTTGGGTTATGAACTCCCATTTTTACCCCAATACAAATCGTAGAATCACATCAGTTACACACTCACGTTTTTACATAATGGCATATTAGTGATTGTTGTATTCTTCTACCTTTCCTATCCCCTACTATCCCCCTCCCCTCCCCAACCATCTACCCTCTATACCTCATCTGCTATTGTTCAATTCTCTCCCTTGTTTCCCCCCCTTTCCCCTCACAACCTCTTATATGGAATTTTGTGTAACATTAAGTGTCTCCTACCATTTCCATATGCTTTCCATTCTCTCTCCCTTACTCTCCCCCCACTCATCTCCATTTAGTGTTAATATTTTCCTCATGCTCTTCTTCCCTGTTCTGTTCTTATTTGCTCTCTTTATATCAAAGAAAACATTTGGCATTTGTTTTTTAAGGATTGGCTAGCTTTGCTTAGCATTATATGTTCTAATGCCATCCATTTCCCTTCAAATTCAATGATTTTTGTCATTTTTTAATGCTGCATAATACTCCATTGTGTATAGATGCCCCTTTTTTATCCATTCGCCTATGGAAGGTCATCTAGTTTGGTTCCACAGTTTAGCTATTATGAATTGTGCCGCTATGATCAGTGATGTGGCAGTATCCCTATAGTGCGCTCTTTTAAGATCCTCAGGGAATAGTCCGAGAAGTGAGATAGCTGGGTCAAATGGTGGATCCTTTCCCTGCTTTCCCAGGTATCTCCATACTGCTTTCCAAATTGGCCTCAACATTTTCCAGTCCCACCAGCAGTGTACAAGTGTACCCTTTTCCCCACATCCTCGCCAACACTTATTGTTGTTTGATTTCATAATGGCTGCCAATCTTACTGGAGTGAGATGGTATCTTAGGGTGGTTTTGACTTGAATTTCCCTAACTGCTAGAGATGGTGGGCATTTTTTCATGTTCTTGTTGATGGATTGTATGTCCTCCTCTGTGAAGTTTCTGTTCAGGTCCTTGGCCCATTTGTGGATTGGTTTATTTGTTATCTTATTGTTTAATTTTTGAGTTCTTTGTATATTCTAGATATTAGGGCTCAATCTGAAGTGTGAGGGGTAAAAATTTGTTCCCAAGATGTAGGCTCTCTATTTACCTCTCTTATTGTTTCTCTTGTTTCGAAAAAAACTTTTTAGTTTAAATAAGTCCCATTTGTTGATTCTTGTTATTAACTCTTGTGCTATGGCTGTCCTATTAAGGAATTTGGAGCCCAACCCCACAGTATGTACATCGTAGCCAAATTTTTCTTCTATTAGATGCAGTGTCTCTGATTTTATATCTTGCTCCTTGATCCATTTATAGTTAACTTTTGTGCATGGCGAGAGAAAGGGATTCATTTTCATTTTGTTGCATATGGATTTCCAATTTTCCCTGGACCACTTGTTGAAGATGCTATCCTTCCTCCATTGCATGCTTTTCGGCCCTTTTTCAAATATAAGAAAGTTGTACTTTTGTGGATTGGTTTCTGTGTCCTCTATTCTGTACCATTGGTCCAGCTGACTTTTGTGATACCAGTACCACGCTGTTTTTGTTACTATTGCTTTGTAGTACAGTTTGAACTCTGTTATCGCTATACATCCTGATTCACACTTCCTGCTTAGAATTGCTATTGCTATTCTGTGTCTATTGTTTTTCCATATGAAATTCATGATTGCTTTATATATTTCTACAAGAAATGCCATTGGGATTTTGATTGGCATTGCATTAAACCTGTAGAGAACTTTGAGTAATATCGCAATTTTGATGATGTTAGTTCTGCCTATACATGAACAGGGTACATTTTTCCATCTTCTAACATCTTCTTCTATCTCTTTCTTTAGAGTTATGTAACTTTCATTGTATAAATCTTTCACCTCTTTTTTTAGGTTGATTCCCAAGTATCTTATTTTCTATGAGGATATTGTGAATGGAGTGGTTTTCCTCATTTCAATTTCAGAAGTTTTGTTGCTGATATACAGGAATGCCTTTGATTTTTTCTTGTTGATTTTATATACTGGCACTTTGCTGAATTCATTTATTAACTCTAGCAGTTTCTTTGCATACCCTTTAGGGTTTGTTAAATATATTATCATGTCATCCTCAAATAGCGAATATTTAAGTTCTTCTTTTTCTATTTTTATGCCTTTAATTTCTTTTGTCTGTCTAATTGCTCTGGCTAGTATTTCAAGAACTAAACTGAATAGAAGTGGTGATAGAGGGCATCTCTGTCTTGTTCCAGATTTTAGAGGGAATGCCTTCAGTTTTTCTCCATTTAGGATGATGCTAGCCTGAGGTTTAGCATATATAGCTTTTACCATGTTGAGGTAAGTTCTTGTTATCCCTAATTTTTATAGTGTTTTGAACATAAAGGAATGTTGTACTTTGTCAAACGCTTTATCTACATCTATTGAGATGATCATATGGTTTTTGTCTTTAAGTCTATTGATGTGGTGGATTACATTTATTGATTTCCATAAATTGATCCAGGCTTGCATCCCAGGGATGAATCCTACTTGATCATGAAGCACAATTATTTTGATATGCTTTTGTATTCAATTCACCATGATTTTATTGAGAATTTTTGCATCCAAGTTTATTAGAGGTATTGGTCTGTAGTTTTCTTTCTTTGAAGTGTCTTTGTCTGGTTTTGGAATCAGGGTGATGTTGGCCTCATAGAATGAATTTGGAGGAACTTCTTCTTTTTCTATTTTTTGAAATTGCTTGAAAAGTATTGGTATTAATTCTTCTTTGAGGGTTTTGTAGAACTCCACTGTATACCTATCCGGTCCAGGGCTCTTTTTGGTTGGTTGTCTTTTGATGGTTTCTTATTTTTCTTCCTTTGTTATTGGTCTATTTAAATTGTGTGTGTCTTCCTGACTCAATCTGGGCAGATCATATGACTTAAGAAATTTATCGATATCTTCTTTATCTTCTATTTTATTGGAATATAGGGTTTCAAAATACTTTCTAATTATCTTCTGTGTTTCTGTAGTGTGTGTTGTGATATTTCCATCTTTATTCCATATGTTAGTAATTTGAGTTCTCTCTCTTCTTCTCTTCGTTAGCATGGCTAAGGGCCTGTCGAACATATTTATTTTTTCAAAGAATCAACTCTTATTTATTTCAATTTTTACAATGTAGATTTTTTGTTTCAATTTCATTGATTTCTCCTCTAATTTCAATTATTTCTTGTCTTCTACTACATTTGATGTTCTTTTGCTCTTCCTTTTCTAGGTTTTTGAGGTGTAGTGTGAGTTCATTTATTTGTTGTTGTTTTTTTCTTTTTTTGAGGAAAGAATTACAAGAAGTGAATTTCCCTCTTAAAACGGCTTTCATTGTGTCCCATACAAACCGGTATGTTGTGTCTCTATTGTCATTTGTCTCTAAGAATTTTTTTATCTCCTCCTTTATGTCTTCTGTAACCCACTGATCATTCAGTAACATATTGTGCATTTTCCATGTGATGTAGAATTTTTCCTTCCTTTTTTTTTTCATTGATTTAAAGTTTCAATCCATTATGATCAGATATGGTGCATGGTATTATCTCCATACCTTTATATTTACTAAGAGTTTCCCTATTGCATAATATATGGTCTCTATTGGAGTAGGATCAATGTGCTGCTGAGAAGAACGTGTATCCACTTGATGATGGTTGATATATTTTATATATGTTGGTTACGTCTAGGTTATTGATTGTGCTATTGAGTTCTATAGTATCTTTATTCAGCTTTTGTCTGGAGGAAGGCAAGAGACTTCATCCACTATGACTGCCCTTTTTGCCATTTTAGTTTTGGATGCACACATGGGATCTTTCTTTAGATCCATCAGGTGCTGAGAATCTAAGCCACAGGCTCACACAGGGCCAAGATGCAGATTCAGAAACATCCCTTTCCAAAGCAATTAAGCAAAGAGCCACAGGTGATGCACATTTATTTCCATTTGAAAACTGTTTTCTTCAGTCTTCACAAAGGGGTTGCCGGAGGCAAAGACCTTCCTGACATTCAGGGCAACAGACAGGGAAGCAAAAGGCCCAAAGCAGGGTTTCTTCACTGAGACTTTCTTGGTCACACTGATATCTGAGTTTTCTGAGATACTCGCCTTTCCCTTCAGCTATCCAGTACATTGCCATGTCACAGTGCTTGGGGTGGTACATATCTTGGACACAAAACCATGAGCGTATTCTACAGAGTGGCCAGAATTCAGGAAGAAAACAGGAACTTAGGAAGATGGCGAGTGTTGCCCATTTATAAGGCAAGCTGCAGTTCATTCATAAATTGCACAGGATGAATGCTGGGAAGCTTTCTAGTAGACTGGACAAATCCCTTGATGCATTTTCTTTTCTAATGTCTACAACCACGGACACAATGGGATATATAGACACAGAAACACTCGCCTTGTCAAATGACTTACTAGAAACAGTCCACTCCAAAACTAACAAACCACCTTTCCTACCTATTCTGAGAACAGGAGACAAAACAACAAACCCACAACCACACCCACAAAGACACCTCCTTCCCCCAGTAGGTCTCTGACTATCCAGAGTGTCCTCTGACTGGTGGGCCATGATATATTCCCCCATATTGGGGTGTCCTGTCTCTGATATGGTCTCCGTGGCCAACTCTGTGATGCTGTCAGAAGCCAGCGATGAGCCACTACCTGCTTTCTCAGGAAAGGCCCCTCTTCAGATCTTCCTGGCATTTGGCCAACCTCACATCAGTATGTACCAAGAAAGACTGACTCTGTCCTTGGTAAATCCAAACAAGTTTGACCACTGGGACTTGCACTGGGACTGGCTTTGGGTGCCTGGCTTCCTGGATCCCATGTTCAGAGAGTTTCATCACCAAGGAAGTAAGTTGAGTTCATTTCCTTCAGGAACTGAATGAGGTCACTACCCTGGCAACCACATTTTCCTAACAGTTCCTTCCGAGGGTCCCATCAGATGGAGGCTGCACCTACTTGCTCTGACATTTTCACAAGTTAGAATGGTATATCAACCGTAGGCACCCGGGATCAACTCTCCACACAGGCCTGGTTTGGTCCATCTTCACTACATTAAGAAAAGAGAGGCTGATTCAGACACATCCTTTCATCATGACCAGGATGTTTTCCATGTAAGATGACTTTTGCTCTCTCAGGTCCCTCATAGCTGCCTACATCTTCTCCAGGGATTATTTCTGCATGGACTTTTGATGTTGTCAGCTGGTGGAAGATCCCCTACCTTCCTGTATTGTAAGACCAACTCTGTTCCTGCTCTTCTGTAAATGAGATTGAGGGAACAGTGTATGGTTAGGGTTAATAGCATGTTCGATTTGGGTTAGGAATAATTATGCTGGATGAATAATGGTATTGGGAACCTGTGTTATTTATAAGAATATAGACGTGAAATATATGTATGAGAACAGAGATCTAGGAAAGATTTGAAGCCCAGATAGGAATTGAAACCACAATTGGTATACTTAGCTTGAATTATGTTCTGCACCGAGGTCTCAGATAAATTGATATACAATGGCATAGGACCGTGTACCTCGGATGTTTGAATGTAGAAGAGAACATGCAGTCAAAAAGGGATAGTCTGTAGGATTAGGAAGATAGTCAGTAGGTTTAGGAAGAATAGTGAGTATAGGAGTTGGACCAAAAGTTCTTTAGCAATAGGGTTTCAGATAGAGAGTGAATGTAAATGTCAGCACATTTGAAGTTACAGTCACAATGATGAACTGGGGACAATATGTAGAAAAGCAGATATCAATAGGGACATTAAGAAATCAGGCATAGTATAAAGTGAGTGATAGGATTAGATATTTTCAAAAGGCTTGAGGTTGAATATATAATCTTAGGAAAAAAAACAAATATGTAGTAACAAAGAGGATTGACATTTGAGAGCATTACTCAACCTGGACAGATGTTTTTAATAATCCATGCTCACTTTCCATTTAGGCTTTGGTACAATCATAAGTGTGACCTTTGCATTTTGTGTCCAGAATACTACTGTGATAAATGTATATGTAGATCAGGTGACATGAGTCTTTCTTCCACCATTATGGGGAGCAATATCCTGAAAACTTATAAATTAGTACTGGGGATACGAAAAGGTGTACCCTGTGTTGATGATTATTCAGATGATGCATGAATAGACCATATTGTGAATAAAGTATATAACTGGTTCCAACTTTAAATAATGGATTGAATTTGCATCTGAAAAAAATATATGAAATCTTATATTGATATACATAAATTCATTCCAACCTGTTACATATCTAATGGTAATATTAGGGTTACAGTTTATCATGAAGAGTGAGTTTTGCTTGAACAATGATAATGGAATCGAAAATAATGTGTTTAGAATGAAGTCAAGTGAAAAGAACAGTAGAGAAATATGGAGGAATACATGTGTTCTGAAATAGTAAGTAATTGAAAGTGAACCAAATGCCTATAAATTTGTGAAGTTGTGAATGAAAAAAATATATCCTATGTTGTACATAAACTGAAGAAATTTTAATGTACCAGTGTTTAATAAAAATGAACTTCAAAATACACATCATGTCCCATAGAAATCTATTTGCATTGATGTTAAACTGGGTCAGTTACAGTAGAAATATTAGGATTTGTAAGCACCATTCACTGAACTTAGTTTTCAGTAGTAGGAAACCAATATGTATTTCAGGTGGTTGAGTATTTCTTAGAATAATCTTGTGTAAAGTTGATTATACACCCAAATACATGAATACGAATGAATTTAGGGAGTGTATAATAAGATACATATATTTCATATTTTGGAAATTCTGGAGAATATATACACACAAATACACACACAAACACACACACACAAATTAATATGTAGAAATATATATGCCAATTGAAATTCATCATAAAATATAATTCATCCACATATCCAAAAATATTCATTTTACTTAACATGGATTTATGTATAATGTTTTTTACTAGGAAGCTCACCCATAGGTTGAATTTTCAGTTCAATCAGTATTTAGGGGGAGTCATCTCTTTTCACAATTTTTATATTCCAATGTCAGTGAGCTCACAAGAATGTACGTGGGATACCAGGTAGGATAGTATATGTGCATAAAAAATACATGTGCTGAATAGGATACAGAGAAAGGGAGACAGGAATTTACATATGTGATAACTTTAAAAACTCATGAAGAAATATTATAATAAAAAGTTGACTAGATTTAAAACACATACTCTTGATAAAGCAGAAGGCAAATACAAGTATACACCATGCTTCCTATGAAAGGACTGTATTTCTATTCAGTTAGGTTTCTTTTTCTCCATCATATTAGGATTAGTAGTCAGATTCTAGTAGGGTATGGGTTGGTGTCAGGGATTCAGTATTTCAAATGGAAAATAGAAAAATTAATCTAATGTGTATGCAAACATGTACTACAGGAACAATTTCCCACTCTCTTCCAGAACAATGGCTTGACATAACCATCACTCCAAGTAAGACACAATTAGAGGAGAGGAGTTAGAAAATCTGTGAATACATATGAGAAATGTAAAATGCTCAGAAGTTCACAACACTGGAAGTAGAAGAACAGTTTCCAAAAGTAAGGGAGAGGGTAAACACTTCACAAACATGGAGCTCTGCTGGCCTAAAGACTTCTTGAGAAACTTCCTCTGTGGTTGGGCACATGAAATATTTGTAATTGTCAGGAAATTTAGTTTCGTTTGTAGTGACACCATGAAATCTGGGTCTGCATCTATGTGACCTGGAGGACATGGTTCCTTATTTTCTAATGAAAATGAGGCAGCAGTTCTGAATTCTCTCTTTGTAGGTAAACTGTGGCCACTGGGAGCTAAGTGTCTTCCCGTGTGGTCTGTGAAGCCATTTGGTCATGCTCCAATTTTCAGGGTGTTTCTTACTCCTGAACTGGGAGTTTCGTATTAGATTCATGAAATACAAGGAGTTCAACTGCGACACAATGATAGAGGGAGTTCTGTCACGTGTGGTTTGTCATGGTCGACAAGAGAATGTACGAACCAGGCTTTAATCCCACATAGCTTTCCCACTTGACTATAGCAACCTGATTCTGAACATTGCCCTGAAACCTCTCCATATAAAAAGATGCCTTTACATATAAGGGTCGACTGCCTGCACCATGTCAGTCGCAAGTCTTTTGGAAGCCAATGGAAGATCCAGGTGATCCTACCAAAAATATTTATTTACACACCTAGAGTCCACTGCTCTATGCCCACTACTCAGCAGGCTCCAACTTACTGGCATCTCTGTTCTACAACATTTTCACGAAACCCAGTCAATCAAGGCACAGTTTGGAACCATCATGATCAGCAACAGGACATTCAAAGTTTATCCAGTGCCACCTGGTCATGGAAATTTCAAAAATTTCATGGTATTTATCTAGCCATTTTTCAAGGATGAAGTTGGAGGCACTGTGTGTTTCAATTAATTCAGGAACCATTAAATGGTGAGGAAGCTCATTTCAATGAAAGCTCTGGAGATCACTCACGGGGAAGGCTTCCCAAAGAGTGGCCAAAAGGTCACATGAATCCAGGCCCATTGAGGTATACAAAGTGAGATCCATGTGTGTTTGTATTCTCAACTAAGGGTCCCAAGTCTTTAAGAATTAAATCATGTGATATCCTGGCTCAGAATCCCCGAGCACTGTGGAAAGCCATCCTGGGCCTAGATCTCAGATTACAAGGGTGATTCTCATGCGTGACCTCCTAAAATCCCAACACTATTTTTTGCAATACTTCTCTGAGGTCACTTCCAGAACTCAGTCTCTAAGGGTAATCACACCAGAGTTCAAGCTCCGGTGGACACAGTCATCTCTTCCAACTACCACACAATTGACCACAATTAAAACCAAAACACTCCCATATGGACCTCATCTCCTTCCATATAGACACTCATCATAACCTCTGGCTGGAGGTTTCCATGAGGGGCGCAGACCAAGACAGTATCCACAATAATCTACCTTGCCCCTCAATTGCCTAAAGTCAGGGTGGCCTGGACACGCTTCCTGTTAACCAGGAGTGATCAAATAGGCCTGGTGTTAATACTGTTCTGCTTGTCCAATTTGAGGCCTACTGACTGTCAGATATTGATTCTTTATGTGAATTGGAGTCATGAGAAAACCCAAGCACCTATGGGCTAGCCTCTGCAGGTTTTGAAGAACTCGTTTGACCCAAAGGATTCCTATTCTCACTTGATGGAGGTCAGGAACCTTACAGAGGAAGGCGAGAGACTTCATGCCAATGACTGCTCTTTTGGCCATTTTGGTTTTGAATGCACGCATGGGAAATTTCTTTAGATCCCTCAGGTGCTGAGAATCTAAGCCACTGCCTCATACAGAGCCAAGGGGCTGATTCAGACACATCCCTTTTCAAAGCAGTTAAGGAAAGAGCCACATGTATGCCCAATAATTTCCATTTGAAAACTGTTTTCTTCAGGCTTCACAAAAGGGTGGCCTGAGTCAAAGACCTTCCTGAAATTCAGGAAAACAGAACAATAGGTAAGCAAATGGTCCAAAGCAGGGTTGCTCCACTGAGAATTTCCTGGTCACACTGATACTTGAGTTTTCTGAGATGCTTGCCATTTCTTTCAGCTATCCAGTACATGGCCAGTCACAGAGCTTGAAGGTGGTACATATCGTGAACAAAAAACCATGGTCCTATTCTGTAGAGTGGCCAGAATTCAGAAAGAAAACAGGAACTTAGGAATATAGCAGGTATTGCGCATCAATAGGGCAAGCTACAGTCCATTCATAAATGGGGCAATTTGAATGCTGAGAAGCTTTCTACTAGACAGGACACATCCATTGATGCATTCTCTTTTCTAATGCATACAACCACGGACACAGTGAAATACTGAGACATAGAAACACTCGCCATGTCAAAAGACTTACTAGAAACACTAAACTTCAATCCAAACAAACCGACTTTAATACCTATTCTAGGAAAATGAGACAAAACCACAAACCCACAACAACACCCACAAAGGCACCTCCTTCCCCCAAGTAGGTCTGTGACTATCCAGAGTGTCCTCTGACTTGTGGGCCAAAATATGTTCCCCCAAATTGGCCTGTCCTGTCTCAGATCTGGTCTCCTTGGCCAACTCTGTGAAGTTCTCAGTAGCCAGCGGTGAGCCACTACCTGCTTTCTCAGGAAAAGCCCCGCTTCAGAGATTTCCTCTCATTTGGCCTTCCTCACATCTGTAGGTACCAACAAAGACTGACTCTGTCCTTGCTGAATCCAAACAAGTGAGACCACTGGGACTGGAACAGGGACTGGCTCTGGGTGCCTGGCTTCCTGGATCCCAAATTCAGAGAGTTCCATCACCAAGGAAGTTAAGTGAGGTCCCTTCCTTCAGAAATTGAATGAGGTCACTGTCTTGGCAACCACTTTGTCCTAACTGTTGCTTTCAAGGGTCCCATGATACGGAGGCTGCCCCTACTTTCTGTGACACTTTCACAAGTTAGAATGGTATATCAACAATAGGCACCCAGGAATAGATCTCCACACAGGCCTAGTTTGGTCCAACTTCTCTACGTTAAGAAAAGAAGCTGATTCATACACAACCTTTTATCCTGACCAGGTTGTTTGCCATGGAAGATGACTTTTGGTCTCTCAGGTCCTTCATAGCTGCCTACCTCTTCTCCAGGGATCATTTCTGCATGTACCTTTGAGGTTCTCAGGAGGTGGAAGATTCCCTACATTTCAGTATTGTAAGATCAACTCTTTCCCTGCTCTTCTGTAAAGTTAGATTGAGGGAACAGTGTATGGTTATGGTTAACATGTTCGGTTTGGGTTAGAAATCATTCTGCTGGATGAATAATGGTATTGGGAACTTGCTATGTGTATAAGAATATATAGGTGAAATATATGTATGAAAACAGAAATCTAAGTATGATTTGAAGTCCAGAAGGGCATTGGGCTCTTGATTGGGATATGCAGCTTTGAATTACGTTCTGCAGAGGTGTCTCAATTAAATCGATATACAATGCCATAGGACCTTGTACCTTGGATGAATTAATGTAGAAGGAACATCTAGTCGAAAAGGGATAGTCCGTAGTGAAAGGTTAATAAAATAGGTACTTGTCACTTCCTGTTTTTCTGTATGCTTAACAAAACACTGTTGAAATCTTGAGAAATGTTTGCTAATCTTGTTTCCAGAATGTTCTGTTCCCAACTGCCAAACTGCAGAATGTACTCCCTCACTCAGTGTCATGCAAACCGCCCACATGCCCTCACCCATTAGTAAACTTCCCTCTCTTCCCTCTCCAAGGAAAGTATATAAGCTGTGCTTAAGGTGTTCTCAGGGCTCTCTGCTCTATTTAAGTGAGTTCTGAGCCACAGCATGCTGAACCCCAAATAAACCCATTGCTGTTGCATGAGACAGACTCTTGGTGGTCTCTTCCTTCGACACTCGCCCGACCTTTACATATTGAGGTTCCACCGAGTTCTGGCAGTGGCAGACGAGAGACCCCAATGGGCTCCTCTCGGAGCAAGTAAGGCACCTCTTTCTGGTTTCAGGTTTCATGTTAGGGCTTGGCAAAATCTCTGGCGATGAAGAGCCTGAGCTCCCTCCGAAGGTGGCTGAGAGACGTGTCACGGAGACACAGGGCACCTCCCTGGGGGACGCCGCAGAAAACTCGGGAAATTAAGGAACAATAGTCTCCTCAACTCAGTGATATTTTGTTTCAGATTCGGTATTGTCATCCCATCGGGTTTTGCCGGCTACTCATTCCTGGTTTCAGTATTTGACGTCCATTGCCTGTGTTTATGGTCTTGTCTTATCTGTGTCATGTGTCCTTGCTTTTGCTGTTTGTGTACCTTTCATTATGGGACAGAGCAGTTCAATGCCTCTGTCCCTGACCCTTGATCACTGGAACAAAGTCCGCTTAAGAGCTCAGAATCTTTCTTGTTTTAGTAAAATGCTGGACCTGGCAGAATCTCTGTGCCTCAGAATGGCCCACCTTTGAATTCGGATGGCCCCTAGAAGGATCTTTCTACTTCGCACTAATTTAAAAATTCAGAGATATTATCTCAGCCGGGGACACATAGCCATCTGGATCAACAGCCATATATCTTAACTTGGCAGAACATCTGCAAATCTCCTCCTCCATGGGTGAAGCCTTTCCTTGCCCCTGCCTCTGCTCCTACTCCTTCCCCCATGATCTCTCAAACCCTCTCAACCTCCTCCTCCTCCACCCCCTGTTCTCCCCGAGTCACAGATTTGACTCTACTGGACTCTTCTTCCCTTACTAATCCCCTGCCCTTGTCCCCTAACCCACAACACCCTCAAATGGATTTCCCTGCTGCTGACTCAGCCTCTTTACCATTGGAGGAAGCTAAGCCGGTAATAGGGTCTGATAATGGACCGGTGTTCATGGCCCAGGTAAGTCAGGGGTTAGCCAGGAACCAGGGAATTAATTGGAAGTTATATTGTGCTTATAGATTCCCGAGTTCAGGACAGGCAGATAGAATAAATTGAACCATTAAAGAGACCTTAAGAAAATTAAACTTAGAGAACAGCATAAAAGATTGGACTATGCTCCTGCCTTATGCAATGTTTCATGCGAGAAATACTCCCTCTGTTTCTTTGAGTAACCTTAGCCCCTGTGAAATTCTCTATTGTTGCCCTCCTGCAGTAAGGGACCTAAGCCCGACTCAAAGACCTAACCATTCCATCCACACCCCCTTGCTTGACAGACTTAAAGCTCTAAAAAGAACTCAGTGATACCTGTGTAAACAGCTGGCCACTGCCTACCAAACTGGGGACAAAGGGACTCCACATCGATATCAAGTAAGAGACTTCATCTACGTAAGACGACATCAGGTATCATGCTTGAAACCCCGCTGGAAAGGATCATAGCCGGTGCTACTTATAACACCTCCAGTGGTAAAGGTAGATGGAATCAATTTCTGGATCCATGCCTCTCATCTCAAGCCTGCGCCCTGTCCAGACTCTGGCTGGAAACTGGAAAAGACTGGTAAAACCTTCAAATTGCGTATTCGCCATGTGGATAAGTCTGTGGACTCTCTCCTTGGCCACAAGTAGTCCTAAGCCACATCAGCCCATTCAGCAGTGATGGCTGATCACAAATCCTACTTTAAAAGAAGTATAATCTATCTCGCATACAGCCCCCTGAGGGACCTGGTGGCCATCATTCCTCCCAGACATTTGTCAGCTGGCTATAGGTCTTACCTATTGGGATATCCCTGATGAAGAGGATACCACTAAAATTCCATTAAATTACTTCTGTAGCATAGATAATGGAAACAAACATTATGGATGAAGGGACATGCAAGCCAGATGCAGGTTGGCTAGCCTAGATTACTATGTTTGCCGGGCAGACTCTCAAAGCCACAGTCACGGCTGTGTGGGGGGAAAGCCGACTTCTTCTGTAAGTCATGGGGATTTGAGCAAACAGGGGCTGCCTGATGGAACCCAAACTCCTCATCAAATTCAGTACACATCATTGGCCATATTACCAATTAGATAAGAAGAACCGATTGCCCCCAGAGGGGTCTCTAGATCCTCAAATTCTGCGTGACCTTTTCCCTCCTTCACTCACATCCTGAACTATGCTTCTCCAATAGATCCTCACCCTCAGCCTTCTGCTCCAGACATTCTGCTGTCACTCCCACCTCAGCAACCTGATTTCTCCCCTCCAATTACTAGATCAAAAACCCAAACCTCTGCCGGTTCTCAGACCATTGCCTCCTTGCTGAGGCAGCAGTTACTGAAGTACCCCTCCACCCACTCACTCCTCTCTTGTCCTGTCAGTGCCCGCACCGGGTCCCGCCAGGTCTTCTTACCAGCTAAACCAAAGCTCAAACCAGCTGAGGAGAGCCCTCAGTCCCCTATCTAAGATGTAATAAAAATGGCCTTTAAAGTTGGTTTGTCATCACTGAAAACAGTTTACTAATAATTAAACGTCCCTCATATGCGTTTTGAGATACTCACTCCCATCATCCTCTCTGCTCTACCTGTTCTACTGCTCAAGTTTTTGTTGCTAGGAAAATCTCAAACCCGTTTCCCATTATTCTTTTACATCTCTCCTTCCTCATTCTCAGATCCACGGAGCTGATCACAGCCCACCTTCCCCATCTTCCCCCTCTGCACTAGGCCCACAGAAAAGTCTTAACTGACCTTCTCCAGAAGTCTTCACCATGGCTGACTTTAGGACTTTCAGCAAAAGAGTCCCTATAAAAGAGTTCAATGTAGATAAACTTCCTCTTTTCGTATTGCCCTGTTCTACTTGGCCAGTGGCTAAAAAAATCAGCACTTCTCAGGTAGACACCCTTTTACTAGTTTTTCACAAAATATGTGAACAAGGCCTCTGTCCTTGAGTTGGGGATTCACAGAGATGGCTACATTTCTAAGATAAAGAAGTTACCAACTGGTCTCCATGGTAACAGCTGGCAGGGGTAAAATAAGAAAGGGAAGAAAAAGCTCTCCCCCTCCCAGGTGTCCTTTAAAAGTTAACTTGCCCAGAACAGGGGAAAAACAGGAACAAATACTGCGTTTTTGAACTTCTGCAGACTGTGAGCTTCTGAGCACCTTCCCTTACATGTTGGGTACAAAATTCTGAAACTACCTAAACTTGAGTTTCAGGGGATTAATTGATTACAACAGAAGCAATGCCCTCTGAATCCGGTTGCAACCAAATAGGACTGTTTCCCTGTCTTTAGTGCTATCTTAGGTGCCTTGCCTTGTCCGTCCTTACAACAGAATAATTCTATATACTTAAACCTTGTTTATGTTTTCATGAAATGGTCAACAGATGTGATTAATCGTGTAATGGTGCAGATGTTTCCCAGAGTGCTCTATTATGAAGCAGGTTCATTTGAAGATCAAATAGGGGGACATACAACCAGGTTCCACTGGGAGCATATATCCCTCACTTTAGCCATCATATTAGGAATAGGATTTGCTGCACGGGTGGGCCCAGGAACCACTGCCCTTGTCCATGTGACACAATAAATTACCCAATTAGAAGCAGCAATAGACCAAAACTAAGATATTAGAAACCACCATCAGAGCTTTGCATGAAACTTTAACCTCTCTCTCTGAAGTTGTTTTAC
Organism: Callospermophilus lateralis; assembly: GCF_048772815.1. Classification (NCBI taxonomy): domain Eukaryota; kingdom Metazoa; phylum Chordata; class Mammalia; order Rodentia; family Sciuridae; genus Callospermophilus; species Callospermophilus lateralis. The sequence goes on along the minus strand of NW_027512129.1, from coordinate 44,306 downwards.
AGAACAGTTGAGGTTTGGACCTCCTCTTCATTAAAGAAGGGGGCCTTTGTGCTGCATTGAGGGAAGAATGTTGTTTTTATGCCGAACATACTGGAGTTGTAATAAAATCTATGAGTAAATTAAAAAGACACATTAAAGAGCATCAACAAGAGAGAGAGAGACGCAAAAAGGGTTGTTTGAGTCTTGGTTCACACAGTGCCCCTGGTTAACTACGTTTTTATCAACCCTGGCCGGTCCAATAATAATCCTCATATTATTGCTAACTATAAAACCCTGTTTTCTCGACCGTGTGATTTCTTTTCTCCAGGCTCAAATTGGACGAGTTAAACTTATGGTAATACCCCACTAGGAGACATAGAATGTGAAACCCCCCAATGATAATTTTTATGATTAAAAGTAGCCAGAAAAAGAAGTGAGGAATGAAAGGTTAATAAAATAAGTACTTGTCACTTCCTGTATTTCCCTATGCTTAACAAAAAACTGTTGAAATCTTGAGAAATGCTTGCAAAACTTGTTCCCAAAATGTGCTGTCCCCAACTGCCAAACTACAGAATGTACTCCCTCACCCAGTTGCATGCAAACTGCCCACTCGTCGTGACCCATCAATAAACTTCCCTCCCTGCCTTCTCCAGGGAAAGTATACAAACGCTACTTAAGCTATTCTCAGGGCTATCTGCTCTATTAAAGTGAGCTCTGAGCCCCAGCATGCTGGAAACCCAATAAACCTTTTGCTGTATCATGAGTACTCTGTTGGTCGTCTCCTTCTCCGAAGCTTCCCCGACATTTACTTGGATGATTGAATGTAGAAGAGAACATCCAGTGAAAAAGGTATAGTTGGTAGGATTAGGAAGATAGTCAGTAGGTTTAGGAAGAAGAGTGAGTATAGAATTTAGAACAAAAGTTCTTTAGCAATACGGTTTCAGTTAGAGAGTGAATGTAAATGTGAGCACAGTTGAAGAGTCAGTCACAATGATGAACTGGGGAAAATATGTAGGAAAGCAGATATCAATAGAGACATTATGAAATCAGGGAAATTACAAAGTGAGTGACAGGACTAGATATTTTGAAAAGGATTGAGTTTGAATATATAATCTTAGGAAAAAACAAATATGTAGACACCAATAGGATTGATATTTGAGGGCATTAGGCAAATTTCAGGTGCATGAATATTTCTGAGAATAATCTTGTGAATAGTTGATTATAAATCCAGATACATGAACATGAATGAATTTAGGGATTGTATATGAGACACATATATTTCATTTTTTGAAATATCTGGAGAGTGTGTATATATATATATATATATATATATATATATATATATATATATACACACACACAAACACAAAACACACACAGACAAAAAAGTAGCAATATATATGTCAATCAAAATTCATCATATAATATATATTATCCACAGATCTAAAAATATTCATTTTACTGAACATGGATTTATGTATAATGTTGTTCAACTAGAAAGCTCACCCATATGTTGAATATTCAGTTTCAATGGGGTTTAGTAGGAGTGATCTTTTCTCTCAATTTGTATCTGCCAAGTCAGCCACCTCACAAGAATGTACGTGTGGTACCAGGTAGCCAACCTGATTCTGAACATTGCCCATAAACCTATCCATATAACAAGATGCCTTTACATATAAGGGTCTGCTTGCTGTACCCTGTCAGTCACAAGGCATTTGGAAGCCAATGGCAGATAAACATGGCCCCACCACACATGTTTTATCACACACCTTCACACCACTGCTCTAGGCCCACTAATGAGCAGGCTCCAACTTACTGGCATCACTGTTCTACACAATTTTCATGAAACAAAGTCAGTCAAGGCACTGTCTGGTACACTGATGGTCAGCAACAGGATATCCAAAAGTTCTCCAGTGCCACCTGGTCATGGGAATTTCAAAAATTTTATGGTATTTATCAAGCCATTTGTCGAGGATGAAGTTGGAGGCTCTTTGGGTTTCAATTTATTCAGGAACCATTAAATGTTGAGGAAGCTCATTTCAATGAAAGCTCTAGAGAACACTCACAGGCAAGACTTCCCAAAGTGTGGCCAAAAGGTCACATGAAGCCAGGCCCATTGAGGTCTACAATGTGAGGTCCATGTGTGTTTTGACTCTCAACTGTGGCTGCAAAGTCTTTCAGAATAAAATCATGTGATATCCTGGCTGAGATTCCCAGTGCTCTGGGGAAAGCCACCCTGCACCTAGATCTCAGGTTCCAAGGGCGACTCTCATGCATGGCCTAGTAAAAACCAAACACAATTCATGAAAATACTTCTCTGAGGTCAGTTCCAGAATTCATTCTCTAAGAGGAATCACAACAGAGTTCAAGCCCAGGTGGACCCAGTCTTTTCTTCTAAGTGCCACACAAATTACCACAATTCCAAACAAAACGCTCCCACATAACCCTTTTCTTCTTCCATATAGACACTCATCATAACCTCTGGATGGAGGTTTCCATGAGGGGCGCAGGACAGGACAGTGTCCAAAATAACCTCCCTTGCCCCTCATTTGCCTAAAGTCAATGTGGCCTGGAAATCCTGACTGTGAAACAGGAGTGATCAAATCGGCCTGCCGTTAATACAGCTTGGCTTCTCCAATTTGAGGCCTACTGACTGTAGGGTTTAGATTCTTCATGTAAATTGGGGTCATGAGAAAACCCAAGCACCTATGGGATAGCCTCTGCAGGGCTTTGAAGAACTCTTTTGAAACAAAGGATCCCTATTCTCACTTGATGGATGTCAGGAACCTTAGAGAGGAAGGCGAGAGTCTTCATAAACAATGACTGCTCTTTTGGCCATTTTGGTTTTTAATGGACCCATGGGATCTTTCTTTAGATCCATCAGGTGCTGAGAATCTAAGCTACAGCCTAACACAGGGCCAAGAGGCTGATTCAGACACATCCCTTTCCAAAGCAATTAAGCAAAGAGCCACAGGTGTTGCCCATTCATTTCCATTTGAAAACTGTTTTCTTCAGGCTTCACAAAGGGGTGGCCTGAGGCAAAGAACTTCCTGACATTGAGGGCAACAGAACAAAAGGTAAGCAAAAGGCCCAAAGCAGGGTTTCTCCACTGAGATTTAATGGTCACACTAATATCTGATTTTTCAGAGATGCTCGCCATTCCTTTGAGCTATCCAGTACATGGTGATGGCACACAGCTTGGAAGTGGTACATACCTTAGACATAAAACCATGAGCCTATTCTGGAGAGGGGCAGAAGTCCAGAAGAAAACTGAAACTTAGGAAGATTGCAGGTGTTACCCATCGAAAAGGCAATCTGAAATCCATTCATAAATTGGACAGGATGAATGCTGGGAAGCATTCTACTAGACAGGACACATCCATTGATGCATTTTCTTTTCTAATATCTGCAACCACGGACACAGTGTGATAGACAGACATAGAAACACTCGCCTTGTCAAATGACTTACTAGAAACAGTTCATTCCACACCAAAAAAAGCGCCTTGCCTACCTATTCTCTGAACATGAGACAAAACCAGAAACCCACCCCCACACCCACAAAGGCACCTCCTTCCCCCAAGAAGTTCTGTGACTATCCGGACTGTCCTCTGACTGGTGAGCCATACTATATTCCCACGGAATGGCCTGATCTGTCTCAGATCTGGTCTCCTTGGCCAACTCTGTGCAGGTGTCAGGACCCAGAGGTGAGAAACTACCTGCTTTCTCAGGAATGACCCCTCTTTAGAGCTTTCCTGGCATTTGGCCATCCTCACATTAGTAGGTACCAAGAAAGACTGACACTGTCCTTGGTAAATCCAAACAAGTGAGACCACTGGGACTGGGACTGGGACTGGCTCTGGGTGCCTGGCTTCATGAATCCCAAGTTCAGAGATTTCCATCACCAAGGAAGTGAGGTGAGGTCACTTCCTTTAGGAACTGAATGAGGTCACTGCCTTGGCAACCACTTTGTCCTACCAGTGGCTTCCAAGTGTCACATGAGAAGGAGGCTGCCCCTACTTCCTGTGACACTTTCACAATTTAGAATGGTATACAACCATAGGCACCCAGAAACAGCTACCCACACAGGCCTGGTTTGGTCCATCTTCTCTAAATTAAGATGTGAGAGGCTGATTCAGACAGAACCCTTCATCCTGAACAGGTTGTTTGCCATTGAACATGACTTTTGTTCTCTCAGGTTCTTCATAGCTGCCTACATCTTCTTCAGTCAACATTTCTGCATGGAACTTTGAGGTTCTCAGCAGGTGGAAGATCCCCTACTTTCCTGTATTGTAAGACCAACTCTGTCCCTCCTCTCTGTAAATTTAGAATGAGGGAACAGTGTATGGTTAGGGTCAATAACATATTTGACTTGTGTTAGGAATCATTCTGCTGGATGAATAATGGTATTGGGAACCTGCAAAATTTATAAGAATATATATTTGAAATATAAGTATGAAAACATAAATCTAGTTACGATTTGAAGCCAGAAAGGGCATTGGGCCCTTCTTTGGGATATTTAGCTTTGAATTACATTCTGCATTTTAGTCTCAGATAAATCTATACACAATGGAATAAAACCTTGCACCTCAGATGCCTGAATGTCGAAGAGAACATCCAGTCAAAAATGGATAGTCGGTAGGATTTGGAAGATAGTAGGTTTAGGAAGAAGAGTGAGTCTTCGAGTTGGACCAATAGTTTTTTAGCAATAGGGTTTCGTTTAGAGAGTGAATGTAAATGTCAGCACATGTGAAGAGTCAGTCACAATGATGAACTGGGGAAAATATGTAGGAAAGCAGGTCTCAATAGAGACATTAGGAAATCAGACAAATTATAAAATGCGTGATAGGATTAGACATTTTCAACAGGGTTGAGGTTGAATATATAATCATAGGAAGAAACAAATATATAGTCCCCAACAATATTGACACTTGGGAGAATTAGGCATCCTGGACAAGGATGTTTTTAGTAATATATACTCACTTTCAATTTAGGGTTTGGTACAATCATAAGTGTGACCTTTGCATTTTTGTCCAGAATATTACTGTGATAAAATGTATATGTAGATCAGGTGACATGAGTATTTCTTCCTCCATTATGGGAAGCAATATTTTTAAAACCCATAAATTAGTATTGGGTATACAAATAGGTGTACCCTGTGTCAATGAATATAGAGATGATGCATGAATAGATCGTACTGTGAATAAATAATATAACTGGATCCAACTTTATAAATTGGAGTTAGAATAAATTGATATCTGAAAATATACAGGAAATCTTATATTGATATTGGTATACATACATTCATTACAACCAATTATAAGTCTAATGGTAATATTAGGGTTACGGTTTATCATGAAGAGGGTGTGTGAGTTTTCCTTCAAAAGTGATTATGGAAATCGAAAATAATGTGTTTGTTAAGAAGTCTCATGAAACGACCAGTCGAAAAACCTGGAGGACTACATGTGTTCGGAAGCAGGAAGTGATTGAAAGTGAAACAAATGTCTTTAATTTTGAAATTTTATGTGAAAAATTTATCCATGGATGTGCATAAACTGAAGAAATAGTACTGTACCAGTTTTAAATAAAAATGAACGTCAAAATACACATCATGTCCCATAGGAATCTACTTGCATTGATGTTAAACTTGGTAAGTTACTGTAGAAATATTAGGATTTGTATGCACCTTTCACTGAAGTTTGTTTTCAGTACTAGGAAACAAATAAGTATTTCAGGTGGATGAATATTTCTGAGAATAATCTTGTGCAAAGTTGATTACAAATCCACATACATGAATATGAATGTATTTAGGGAGTGAATAATAAGACACATATATTTCATATTGTGAAAAATCTGGAGAGTATATATATATATATATATATATATATATATATATATATATATACACAAAACACACACAGACATTATAAAGTGGCAATATATATGCCAATCGAAATTCATGGTGAAATATATATCATCCATAGATCCCGAAATATTAATTTTAATGAACATGGATTTATGAATAATGTTGTTCAACTAGGAAGGTCACCCATAGGTTGAATTTTAAGATCCAACAGCATTTAGCAGGAGTGATCTCTTCTCATAATTTGTATCTGCCAAGTCAGCCACCTCACAAGAATGTATATGTGATACCAGGTAGGATTCTATATGTGCATATAAAAATACATGTGCTGAATAGGCTACAGAGAAAGGGATACAGGAATTCACATATTCATTAACTTTAAAAACACATGGAGAACTATTTCAATTAAAAATTAACTAGATTTATAACACCTAACCTACATAATGCAAACGGCAAGTCCAACTATACACCATGCCTCTTCTGAACTGCTTGTATTTCTATTCTGTTTGAGTTATTTTTCTCCATCATATTAGGAATAGTAGTCAGAGTCTAGTAGGGTATAGTTTCGTGTCAGGGATTCAGTATTTTGAATGGAAAATTGGAAAATGAATCCAATGTGTATGCAAATATGTGCTACACAAAAATCTTCCCACTTTCATCCACAACAATGCCTTGACATTACCTTTGCCACAAGTAAGACACAATTAGAGGAGAAGAGTTAGAAAATACGTGAATACATATCTGGAATGGAATACGCTCAGGAGTTCCCAACCTTGGAGGTGATAGAGCAGTTTCCATAAGTAAGGGACATGGTAAACACTCCACAAACATGGAGCTCTGCTAGCCTAAATACTTTTTGAGAAACTGCCTCTGAGGTTGGGCACTTGAAATATATGTTGTTGTCAGGAGCTTTAGCTTCCTTTATAGTGAGCCCATCAAAGCTGGGTCTGCATCTATGTGACCTGGAGGACATGGTTTCTTATTTTCCAATGAACCTGTGGCAGCATTGCTGAATTCTCTCTTTGTAGGTAAACTGTGGCCACTGGGGGCTAAGTGTCACCCCGTGTGGACTGTGAAGCCATTTGGTCCTCTTCCACTTTCTGTTGTGGTTCTTGCTGCTACACTGGGACTTTGGTATTTGCTTCACGAAATACAACAATTTCAACTGGGACACAGTGCTGGAGAGAGTTCTGTCACTGTGGTGGGTCACGGTCTGCAGGAGAATGCACCAACCAGGCTTCTTTCCCACATAGCTTGCACCATTGACCATGTCAACCTGATTCTGAAAATTGCCCTGAAACCTCTCCATATATCAAAATGCCTTTACAAATAAGGGTCTGCTGGCTGCACCATGTCCTTCACAAGGCATTTGGTAGCCAATGGCCAAACCACATGGACCTACCACAGATGTTTTATCACACACCTGCACACCTGCCCACCGCTGCTCTAGGCCCACTACTCAGCAGGCTCCAACTTACTGGCATCTTTTTTCTACATTATTTTTATGAAACCCAGTCAATCAAGGCACCCTCTAGTATACTCATGATCAGCAACAGGACACCCAAAGATTCTCCACTTCCACCTGGTCATGGGATTTTCAAAAATTTCATGGTATTTATCTAGCCATTTTTCAAGGATGAAGTTGGAGGCACTGTGGGTTTCAAGAACCACTAAATGTTGAGGAAGCTCATTTCAATGAAACTCTGGAGAACTCTCATAGGCAAGGCTTCCCAAAGAGTGGCCAAAAGGTCAAATATAGCCAGGCCCATTGAGGTATACGTTGTGAGTTCCATGTGTGTTTTGACTCTCAACTATGGCTACCAAGTCTTTAAGAATAAAATCATGGGATATCTTGGCTGATATTCCCAGTGCTCTGTGGAAAGCCACCCTGGGCCTTGATCTCAGTTTATAAGAGCGACTCTCATGCGTGGCCTCCTAAAATTTCAACACAATTCATGCAATACTTCTCTGAGGTCAGTTCCAGAACTCAGTCTCTAAGGGGATTCACACCAGACTTCAAGCCCAGGTGGACCTTGTCATCTCTTCCAACCGTCACACAAATGACCACAATTAATACCAAAACAATCCCACATTGCCCTCCTCTTCTTCCATAAAGGCACTCATCATAACATCTGGCTGGAGGTTTCCATGAGGGGCACAGCCCAAGACAGTGTCCAAAATAAGCTCCCTTGGCCCTCATTTGCCTAAAGTCAGGGTGGCTTGGACACCCTTCTTGTGCACCAGGAGTGATCTGTAAGGGTAAAAGAAATTGAAATTAAAGTGTAAAAGTTAAAGTGTAAAAGACCGGGTGTTGTAAAGTTTTTAAGCAGCAAGGCTTGAGTTAAAATGTAAAGGACCAGGTATTGTTAAGTTCCTATGCTACACGCAAAACCTGAAATTCCTGTAGCTTGTAGGACAATTCCCGGACTACCCAGTAAATATTCTCCCTGACCGCCTGGTTTTTTAATAACCTAGGACCCTGTGAGGCCTGGCACATAGGCATTGCAGGGCCTAAACAAATCATTTTGAATGTGTACCCCGCTTTAGAACTGACCTATCACTCCCGCCTTACATGTTCCCACCAATAAATGAACTAATCATGTTTAGGAATTGTTGTTTGATTTTCCCGTGGTGTATGATGATTTCTTAAAGGAGACTGTAATATATGTAAAGTCCCGCCCTGCCCAAAAAGTGTACTTAAGCACTGCTCAACCCCTGCTCGGGGCTCTGGGATGCTCTCCCATCTTGAGTGAGCACGTAGCCCCAGCATGCTGGATTGTATCCTCAATAAACGGCTTTTACTGTTGCATGAGCCGCAGTTTCTTGATGGTCTCTTCCTCCAGCATTCGCCGGAACCTTACATTTGGTGCATTGGCCGGGAATCATGCAGCGCAGGACAAGGAGACCTCAACGAACCTTTCTGGGGGTAAGTAAGGCGCCTCTTTCCTTCAAAAATGATTATGGAAATCGAAAATAATGTGTTTGGAAAGAATCTCATGAAAAGAACAGTCAAGAAACATGGAGGAATACATATGTTCTGAAGCAAGAAGTAATTGAAAGTGAACCAAATGCCTGCAGATTTGTGAACTTGTGGATGAAAAGTTATATCCTATGATATCCATCAACTGAAGAAATAGTAATGTACCACTGTTGAATAAAAATGAACTTCAAAATACACATCATGTCCCATAGGATTATACTTGCATTAATGTTAAACTGGGTCAGTTACCATGCAAATATTAGGATTTGTAAGCACAATTCACCGAAGTTTGTTTTCAGTACTGGAAAATAAATATGTATTTTATGTGGATGAATTTTTCTGAGAATAATCTTGTGTAAATTTGATTACAAATCCACATACATGAATATGAATGTATTTAGGGAGTGAATAATAAGACACATATATTTAATATTGTGAAAAATCTGGAGAGTATATATATATATATATATATATATATATATATATATATATGTATTTATAAAGATAAAAACACAGACATTAAAATGTAGCAATATATATGCCAATCAAAATTCATCATGAAATATATATCATCCTCATATCCAAAAATATTCTTTTTACTGAGCATGGATTTATGTATAATGTTGTTCATCTAGGAAATTCACCAATTTGTTGAATTTTCAGTTTCATCAGTATTTAGGGGGAGTGATCTCTTTTCACAATTTGTATCATCCAAAAACAGTGAGCTCACAAGAATGTATGTGTGATACCAGGTAGGATTCTAAATATGCATAATAAAATACATGAGATGAATAGGCTACAGAGAAAAGGAGACAGAAATTTACATATGTTTTAACTTTAAAAACTCATGGAGAAGTACTACAATGAAAAGTTGACTAGATTTATAACACATACACTTGATAAAGCAGAAGGCAAGTCCTAGTATACACCATGCCACCTATGAATGGCCTGTATTTCTATTCTGTTAGGTTTCTTTTTCTCCATCATATTAGGATTAGTAGTCAGAGTCTAGTAGTGTATGGGTTAGTGTCAGGGATTCAGTATTTCAAATGGAAAATAGGGAAATGAATCTAATGTGTATGCGAATATTTGTTAGACAAATATCTTCCTACTGTCATCCAAAAAAATGCCTTGAGAGTTCCTTCACCACAAGTAATACACAATTAGTGGAGAAGAGTTTGAAAATCTGTGAATATATATCTGGAAAAGAAAATGCTCAGGAGTTCACAACCTTGGAGGTGGTAGAGGAATTTCCAAAAGTAAGGTAAAGGGTAAACACTTCACAAACATGGAGCTCTGGTGACCTAATTAATTTCTGAGAAACTGCCTCTGAGTTTGGGCCCTTGAAATGTTTGTTGTTGTCAGGAGCTTTCGCTTCCTTTGTAGTGAGACCATCAAAGCTGCGTCAGCATCTATGTGACCTGGATGACATGGTTCCTTATTTGCAATAGAACATGAGGCAGCAGTTCTGAATTCTCTCTTTGTAGGTAAACTGAGGCCACTGGGGTCTAAGTGTCTAACCATGTGGTCTGTGAAGCCATTTGGTCATACTTCACTTTTCGTGGTGTTTCTTACTGCTGCACTGAGAGTTTGGTATTGGCTTCACAAAATACAAAAAGAAAAACTGGGACACAGTGCTATAGAGAGTACTCTCACGTGTAGTGGGTGAGGGTCTGCAGGAGAATGCACCAATCAGGCTTCTATCCCCAAAAGCTTGCACCCATGTCCATATCAACCTGATTCTGAATATTGCCCTGAAACCTCTCCGTATAATAAGGTCCGTTAACTTGTATGGTTCTGCTGGCTGCACCATGTCAGTCACAAGGCATTTGGAAGCCAATGGCAGATCCACATGGCCCCATGACAGATGTTTTATCATACACCTGCCCACCACTGCTCTAGGCCAACTAGTCAGCAGGACTCAACATTCTGGCATCTCTGTTCTCACCGTTTTCATGAAACCCAGTCAATCAATGCAATGTCTGGTACACTCGTGATCAGCAATAGACATCCAAAGGTTCTCCAGTGCCACCTGTTCATAAGAATTTAAAAAATTTCATGGTATTTATCTAGCCAATTTTCAAAGATAAATTTGGAGGCACTGTGGCATTCAATTCATTCGGGAACCATGAAATGGTGAGGAAGCTCATTTCAATTAAAGCTCGGGAGAACTCTCAGAGGCAAGGCTTCCCAAAGAGTGGCCAAAAGGTCACATTAAGCCAGGCCCATTGAGGTCTACAATTGAGGGCCATGTTTTTTTTGACTCTCAACTATGGCTTCCAAGTCTTTCTGAATAAAGTCATGTGATATCCTGGCTGAGATTCCCAGTGCTCTTTGAAAGCTATCCTGGGCCTAGATCTCAGTCTCCAAGGGCAACTCTCATGCGTGGCCTCCTAAAATCCCAACACAATTCATGCCAATACTTCTCTGAGATCTGTTCCAGAACTCAGTCTCTAAGGGGAATCACTCCAGAGTTCAAGCACAGGTGGACCCAGTCATCTCTTCCAATCACCACACAAATGACCACAATTAAACCAAAACACTCCCACATGGCCCTCATCTTCTTCAATTTAGAGACTCATCATAACCTCTGGCTGGAGGTTTCCATGAAGGGCGTAGCTTAAGACAGTGTCCAATATAAGCTCACATGCCTCTCATTTGCCTAAAGTCAGGGTGGCATGGAAACTCTTCCTGTGAAGCAGGAGTGATCAAATAGGCCTGCCAATAATACTGCTCTACTTCTCCAATTTGAGGCCTATTCTCTGTGGGGTATAGATTCTTTATGTGAATTGGGGTCATGAGAAAACTCAAGCAACTATGGGCTACCCTCTGCAGGGCTTTGAAGAATACATTTGAGTGAGTCGAGGAGTTGGACCAAATGTTCTTTAGATATAGAGTTTTGATTAGAGAGTGAGTGTAAATGTCAGCATATGTGAACAGTCAGTCACAGTGATAAACTGGGGAAAATGTGTAGGAAAGCAGATATCAATAGAGACATTAGGAAATAAGGCAAAGTACAAAGTGGGTGATAGGATAAGACAATTTTAACAGGGTTCAGTTTCAATATATAATCTTAGGAAGAAACAAATATGTAGTCACCAATAGGAATGATATTTGAGATCATTAGTTAATCAGGGCATGGATGTTGTTAGTAATACATGCTCACTTTCAATATAGGCTTTGATACAATCATAAGTGTGACCCTTGCATTTTGTTTCAGGAATATTACCGTGATGAAATGTAAATGTATATCAGGTGACTACAGTATTTCTTCCACCATTTCTGAAAGCAATATTTTAAAGACTTAAAAATTAGTATTGGGGATACAAACAGGTATACCATCGGTCTACGAATATAGAGATGATGCCTTAATAGACCATACTGTGAATAAATAATATAACTGGTTCAAACGTTAAATAATGGATTGAATTGATATCTGAAAATATATAGGAAATCTTATATTGATATACATACATTCATTCCAACCAGTTATACATCTAATGGTAATATTAGCGTTATGGTTTATCATGAAGAGTGTGTGAGTTTGGCTTCAAAAGTGATTATGAAAATCAATAATACTGTGTTTGGAAAGAATCTCATGAAAAGAACAGTCAAGAAACATGGAGGAATACATGTGTTCTGAAGTAGGAAGTGATTGAAAGTGAACCAAATGCCTATAAATTTGTGAAATTGTGGATGAAAGGATATATCCTATAATGTCCATAAACTGCAGAAATAGTAATGTACCAGTGTCTGAATAAAAATGAACTTCAAAATACACATCATGGTCCCATAGGTGTCTACTTACATTGATGTGAAACTGGTTCAGTCACTGTAGAAATATTACGAATTGTATACACCATTCACTTAATTTACTTTTCAGTACTAGGAAAAAATATGTATTTAAGGTGGATGAATATTTCTAAGAATAATTTTGTGAAAAGTTGATTATAAATCTACATACACACACATGAGTTTACTTAGGGAGTGTATAAGACACATATATTTCATATTTTGAAAATCTTAAGAGTAGATATCTATATCTATATAGATAGATAGATAAATAGATAGATACACACATACACAGACATTAAAATGTAGCAATATATATGCCATTCGAAATTCATCATGAAATATATATCATCCACGTATCCAAAAATATTCATTTTACTGAACATTTATTTATACATAATATTGTTCATCTAGGAAATTCACCCATAGGTGGAAATTCCAGTTCCATCTGTATTTAGAGGGAGCGATCTCTTCTCACAATTTGTATCTTCCAAAATAAGCGATCTCACAAGAATGTACATGTGATACCAGGTAGATTTCTAAAAATGCATAAAAAATACATTTGATAAATAGGCTACAGAGAAAGGGAGACAGAAATTTACATATGTGTTAACTTTAAAAACTCATGGAGAAGTATTACAATGAAAAGTTGACTAGATTTATAACACATAAAATTGATAAAGCAGAAGGCAAGTCCAAGTATACACCATGCCTCCTATGAAAGGCCTGTATTTCTATTCTGTTAGGTTTCTTTTTCTCCATCATATTAGGTTTAGTAGTCAGAGTCTAGTAGGGTATGGGTTAGTGTCAGGGATTCAGTATTTCAAATGGAAAATAGGAAAATGAATCTAATATGTATGCAAATATGTGCTACACAAAAATCTTCCCACTCTCAGCCAGAACAATGCTTTGACATTACCTTCGCCCCAAATAAGACACAATTAGAGGAGAAGAGTTAGAAAATCTGTGAATACATATGTGGAAAGGAAAATGCTCAGAACTTCACAAACTTGTAGGAGGTAGAACAGTTTACAAAAAGGGAGAGGGTAAACACTTCACAAACATGGAGCTCTGCTGGCCTAATGACTTTTTGAGAAACTGCCTCTGAGGTTGGGCAGTTGAAATATGTTTTTGTCAGGAGCTTTTGCTTCCTTTGTAGTGAGACCATCAATGCTGGGTCTCCATCTATGTGACCTGGATGACATGGTTCCTTATTTTCTAGTGGACATGAGGCAGCAGTGCTGAATTCTCTATTTGTAGGGAAACTTTGGCCACTGGGGTCTAAGTATCTAACCGTGTTGTCTGTAAAGCCATTTGTTCATGCTCCACTTTCGTGGTGTTTCTTACTGCTGCACTGTGAGTTTTGTATTGGCTTCACGAAATACAAGGAGCTCCACTGGGACACAGTGCTGGAGGATGTACTCTCATATGTGGTGGGTGAGGGTCTGCAGTAAAATGCACCTATGAGGCTTAAATCCCACATAGCTTTTCAACTCGACAATAGCCCCCTTATTCTGATCATTGGCAGGAATCCTCTCCATATAACAAGATGCCTTTACATAGAAGGGTCTGCTGGATGTACCATGTCAGTGACAAGTCATTTCTACGCCAATGCCAGATCCACGTGGACCCACAACTGATGTTTTTTCACACACCTACACTCCACTGCTTTATGCCCACTAGTCTGCAGGCTCCAACTTACTGGCATCTATGTTCTACAGCATTTTCATGAAACACAGTCAATTAAGGCACTGTCTGGTACAATCATGATTAGCAACAGGACATCCAAATGTTCTCCAGTGCCACCTGGTCATGGTAATTTCAAAAAATTCATGGTATATATCTAGATATTTTTCAATAATGAAGTTGGAGGCACTGTGGGATTCAATTTATACAGGAACCAATAAATGGTTTGGAATCTCATTTCAATGAAAGCTCTGCTGAACTCTCACAGGCAAGGCTTCCCAAAGAGTGGGCAAAAGGTCTCATGAAGCCAGGCCCATTGAGGTCTACAATGTGAGTTGCATGTGTGTTTTGACTCTCAACTATGGCTGGAATCTTTCAGAATAAAATCTTGTGATATCCTGGCTTAGATTCCCAGTGCTCTGTGTAAAGTCACCCTGGGCCAAGATCTCAGATTCCAATGGTGAATCTCATGTGTGGCCTCCTGAAATCCCAACACAATTCATGGCAATACTTCTCTGAGGTCAGTTACACAACTCAGTCTCTAAGGGGAATCACAACAGAGTTCAAGCCCAGGTGGACCCAGGCATCTCTTCCAATTGCTACACAAATGATGACAATTAAAACCAAAACACTCTCACACGGCCCTCTTCATCTTTTATATAGACACTAATCATAACCTCTAGCTGGAGGTTTCCATGAGGGGCACAGCCCAAGACAGTGTCAAAAATAAACTCCCTTGCCCCTCATTTGCCTAAAGTCAGGGTGGCCTGGACAACGTTAGTGTGAAACAGAAGTGATCAAATAGGCCTGCCGTTAATACTACTCCACTTCTCAAATTTGAGGCATACTGACTGTGGGGTATAGATTTTTAGTGTGAATTGGAGTTATAAGAAAACCCAAGCACCTATTGTCTCCCCTCTGCAGCCCTTTGAAGAACTTATTTGACACAAATGATCCCTATTCTCACTTGATGGAGGTCAGGAATCTTACAGAGGAAGGCGAGAGGCATCATCCACAATCACTGATCTTTTTTTCCATTTAGGTTTTGGATGCCCACATGGGATCTTTCTTTAGATTCATCAGGTGCTGAAAATCTAAACCACAGGCTCACACAGGGCCAAGAGGCTGATTCAGACACATCCATTTCCAAAGCTATGAAGCAAAGAGCCACAGGTGATGCCCATTCATTTCCATTTTAAAACTGTTTTCTTCAGGCTTCACAAAGGGGTGGCCTGAGGCAAAGACCTTTCTGACATTCAGAGCAACAGAACAATAGGTAATCAAAAGGCCCCAAGCAGGGTTTCTCCACGGAGACTTTCCTGGTTACTCTGATATATGAGTTTTCTGAGATGCTCGCCATTCCCTTCAGCTATCCAGTACATGGCCATGTCACAGAGCTTGGAGGTGGTACATATCTTGTACAAAAATACATGATACTAATCTTGAGAGTGGCCAGAATTCATGAAAAAATGGAAAATTAGGTAGATAGCCGGTGTTGCCCATGGATAAGGCAAGCCTCAGTTCATTCATTAATTGGAAAGGATGCATGCTGGGAAGCTTTCTACTAGACAGGACACAACCAATGAGCTATTTTTTTTCTAATATCTACAAAGAAAAATACAGTGGGATACACAGACATAGAAACAGTCTCCTTGTCAAATGACTTACTGGAAACATTCCACTCCAAACCAAACAAACCTCCTTTTTAACCTATTCTCAGAACATGAGAAAAAAACCACAAACACAAACCAACACCCACAAATGCAACTTTTTCCCACAAGTAGGTCTGTCACTATCTGGAGTGTTCTCTGACTGGTAGGCCATATGATGTTCCCCAGAAATGGCCTTTCTGTCTCACATCTGGTCTCCTTGGTCAACTCTGTGAAGTTGTCAGGAGGCAGTGGTGAGCCAATTCCTGTCCTCTCAGGAAAGACCCCTCTTCAGAGCTTTCTTGGTATTTGGCAACCCTTACATCAGTAGGTACCAAGAAAGACTGACTCTGTCCTTAGTGAATCCAAACAAGTGAGCCCACTGCAACTGGGACTGGGACTGGCTCTGGGTGCCTGGCTTCCTGGATCACAAAATTCAGAGAGTTCCATCACCAAGGAAATGAGGTGAGGTCACTACCTTCAGGAAATAAATGAGGTCCCTGTCTTGGCCACCACTTTGTCCTAACAGTTGCGTCCTAGTGTCTCCTGACATGGAGGCTGCCCTACTTCCTGTGATACATTCACATGTTAGAATGGTATAGAAACCATAGTCACCTGGGAACAGCTCTCCACACAGGCCTGCTTTGGTCCATCTTCCCTGCATTAAAAATAGAGAGGATGACTCAGACACATCCTTTCATCCTGACCATGTTGTTTGCCATGGAATATGACTTTTGTTCTCTCAGGTCTTTCATAGCTGCCAACATCTTCTCCAGGGATTATTTCTGCATGGATTTTGAGGTACTCAGCAGGTGGAAGATCTCCTAACTTCCTGTATTGTAATATCAACTTTATCCCTCCTCTTCTGTAAAGTGAGATTGAGGGAACATTGTATGGTTAGGGTCAATAGCATGTTCCATTTGGCTTAGGAATCATTCTGCTGGATGAATAATGGTATTGGGAACCAGCGATATTTAAAAGAATATAGAGGTAAAATATAAGTATGAAAACAGAAATCTAGGTAATATTTTAAGCCCAGAAGGATTTGGGCCCTTGATTGGGATCCTTAGCTTGAGTAATGTTTTGCACCGAGGTCTCAGTTAAATCGATATACAATGGCATAAGACCCTGTACCTCAGATGATTGAGTGTAGAAGAGAACATCCAGTGAAAAAGGGATAGTGTGTAGGATTAGAAAGATAGTCCGTAGGTTTAGAAGGAAGAGTGAGTCTAGGATTTGGACCAAAAGTTCTTTAGCAATAGGTTTCGGTTAGAGAGTGAATATTAATGGCACCATATGTGAAAAGTCGGGCACAATGATGAACTGGGAAAAAATATGTAGGAAAGCAGACATCAATAGAGACATTAGGAAATCAGGCAAAGTATAACGTGAGTGATAGGATTAGACATTTTCAACAGGGTTGAGGTTGAATACATAATCTTAAAAAGAAACAAAAATGTAGTCACCAATTGGATTGACATTTGAGAGCATTAGGCAAACTGGGCATGGATGTTTTTAGTAATCCATGTTCACATTCCATTGAGGCTTTATTGCAATCATAACGGTGACCTTTGCATTTTGTGTCCAGAATATTACTGTGATAATATGTATATGTAGATCAGGTGACATGAGTATTTCTTCCAACTTTTCTGGGAGCAATATTTTGAAAACATATGAATTAGTACTGGGGATACTAATAGGTTTACCCTGTGTTGATGAATATAGAGATGATGCATTAATAGACCATACTGTGAAAAAATTATATGACTGGTTCCAAATTTAAATAATGGATTGTTTTAATATCTGAAAATATAGAGGAAATCATATATTGATATACGTACATTAATTCCAACCAGTTATATATCTAATGGTATTATTAGGGTTACAGTTTATCACGAATAGTGTGTGAGTTTTGCTTCAAAAATGATTATTCAATCGAAAATAACGTGTTTAGAAAGAAGTCCAGTGAAAAGACCCGTCAAGAAACATGAAGGAATATATGTGTTCCGAAGGAGGAAGTGATTGAAAGTGAACCAAATATTTATAAATTTGTGAACTTGTGAATGAAAGGATATATTTTATGATATCCATAAACTGAATAAATAATAACGTACCAAGTTTGAACAAAAATGAACTTTAACAAACACATCATATCAAATAGGAATGTATTTGCATTGATGTTAAACTTGGTCAGTTACTCTAGAAATATTAGGATTTGTAAGAACCCTTCCCTGAAGTTAGTTTTCAGTACTAGGAAACAAATATGTATGTCAGTGGATGTATATTTCTGAGAATAAACTTGTTAAAAGTTAATTATAAATCCACATATATGAATATGAATGAATTCAGGCGGTGTATAAGAAGACATATATTTCATATTTTGGAAAATCTGGAGACTATATATATATATATATATATATATATATATATATATATAGACACACAAACACACACACATTATAATGTCACAATATATATGTCAATCGAAATTCATCATGAAAAATAACTCATCCGCATATCCCAAAATATTCATTTTACTGAACATGGATGTATGTAGAATGTTGTTCATCTAGGAAGCTCACCCATGGGTTGAATTTTCTATACCAACAGCATTTAGGAGGAGTGATCTCTTCTCACAAATAGTATCTGCCCAGTCAGCCACCTCACAAGAATGTACGTGTGAAACCAGGTAGGATTCTATTTGTGCATATAAAAATACATGTGCTTAATAGGCTACAGAGAAAGGGAGACAGGAATTCATATATTTCTTAACTTTAAAAACACATGGAATAGTGTGTAGTGTCCCTCTTTATCCCTTTTGATTAACTTTGGCTTAAAAAAAAGAATTTAATTGAGAATTTTTGTATATATGTTTGTCAGGAATATTGCTCTGAAGTTTTCTTTCCTTGATGTGTCTTTGTCTGATTTTGGTATGTGAGTGATACTATCCTCATGAAATGAGTTTGGAGGAGTTCCATGCTTTTCTATTTTATGGAATAATTTGAGGAGTATTGTGATGAATGCTTCTTTGAAGGTCTTGTAGAACTTGACTGAGAATCTGTCTGTTCCTGGGCTTTGCTTGATTGGTAGGCTGTTGACAGCAACTTCTATTTCATTGCTTGAAATTGATTTGTTTAAATTGTTCATGTCCTACTAATTCAGTTTGGGTATATCTCTAAAATTTTATTGATGTCATCATGGTATTTTAATTTATTAGAGTATAAATTTTCAAATTAGTTTTTAATTATTCTCTGTATTTTAGTTGTGTACTCTGTAAAAGTTCTTTTACGATCCTTAATTTTAGTAATTTTAGGTTTTTTTTCTTCATTAGCTTGGTTAAGGATGTGTCAATTTTATTTAGTTTTCGAAGATTAAATTTTGTTTTGTGTCAAAAAAAAATAACATATGGAAAAGTATTTCAGCAAATTGAATAGATTTATAACTCCTACCTTATATCATGCAAAAGGCAAGTCCAACTATACACCATGTCCCTTCTGAAATGCTTGTATTTCTATTCTGTTTGGGATATTTTTCTCCATTATATTAGTATTAGTAGTCAGAGTCTAGTAGGGTATATGAATGTTTCTGAGAATAATCTTGAGAAAAGATGATTATAAATACACATTCATGAATATGAAAAATTTAGGAAGTGCAAAATAAGACAAAAATATTCCATATTTTCAAAAATTTGGAGAGTATATCTATATCTATCTATATCTATATCTATATCTATATCTATACACACACACACACACACACACACACAACACTCACAGACATTAAAAAGTACCAATATAAATGCCAATAGAAATTCATCAGTAAATATATATCATCCACAGATGCAAAAATATTTATTTTACTGAACATGAGTTTATGTATAATGTTGTTCTACTAGGACGCTCTCCTATAGGTTGAATTTTCATTTAAAACAGTTTTAGGAGGAGTGAACTCTTCTCACAATTTGTATCTGCCAAGACAGCCACCTCACAAAAATGTACGTGTGATACCTGGTAGGATTCTATATGTGCATATAAATATACATATGTGAATAGGCTACAGAAAAGGGAAACAAGAATTCACATATTTGTTAAATTTAAAAACACATGGAGAATATTTCCATTAAAATTTGACTAGATTTATAACACCTACCTTATATAATGCAAATGTCAAGTCCAACTATACAACATGTCTCCTCTGAAGTGCTTGTATTTCTATTGTGTTGGGTTAATTATTCCCATTATAATAGGATGAATAGTCTGAGTCTACTAGGTATGGGTTAGTTTCAGGGATTCAGTATTTGAATGGAAAATTGGAAAATGAATCCAATGTGGATGTAAATATATGCTGCACAAATGTCCTCCCGCTCTCATCCAGAACAATGCCTTGATATTACCTTCACCCCAAGTAAGACGCAATTAGAGGAGAAGAGTTACAAAATTAGTGAATACATATCTGGAATGGAAAATGCTCAGGAGTTCACAACCTTTTAGGTGGTAGAGGAGTTTCCAAAATTAAGGGACAGGGTAAACACTCCACAAACATGGAGCTCTGCTGGCCTAAAAACTTTTTGAGAAACTGCGTCTGAGCTTCCGCAATTGAAATATATGTTGTTTTCAGATGATTTGGCTTCCTTTGTAGTGAGACCATCAAAGCTGGGTATGCATCTATGTGACCTGGAGGACATGGTTTCTTATTTTCCATTGAACAAGATGAAGCAGTGCTGAATCCTCTCTTTGTAGGTAATCTGAGGCCACTGGGGACTAAGTGTCTCCCCGTGTGGACTGTGAAGCCATTAGGTCCTCCACCACTTTTTGTGGTGTTTTTCCTGCTGCATTGTGAGTTTGGTATTTGTTTCACGAAATACTAGGAGCTAAACTGAGACACAGTGCTGGAGGGAGTTGTGTCACGTGTGGTGGGTCAGGGTCTGCAAGAGAATTCACAAACTAGGCTTCTATCTCTCACAGCTTGGCCCATTGCCCCCTTGTCCATATCAACCTGATTCTTCATTTTCCTCTGAAAACTCTCCATATAACAAGATGCCTTTACATATAAGGGTCTGCTGGCTGCACCATGTCAGTTACAAGCCATTTGGAATCCAATGGTAGATCCACATGGCCCTACCACGGATGTTGTATCAAACACCTCCCCACCACTGCTCTAGACCCACTACTCAACAGGCTCCAACTTACTGGCATCTCTGTTTTACATCATTTTCATGAAACTCAGTAAATCAAGGCACTGTCTGGTATACTCATGAACAGTAACAGGACATCCAATATTTCTCCAGTGCCACGTGGTCATAGGAATTTTAAAAATTTCATGGTATTTATCTATCCATTTCTCGAGCATGCAGTTGGAGGCACTGTGGATTTCAATTCATGCAGCAAACATTAAATGGTGAGGAAGCTCATTTCAATGAATTCTCTGGAGAACTCTCACAGGCAAGGCTTCCCAAAGAGTGGACAAAAGGTCACATTAGGCCAGGCCCATTGAGGTCTACAATGTGAGGTCCATGTGTGTTTTGACTCTCAACTATGGCTGCCATTTCTTTAACAATAAAATCATGTGATATCCTTGCTGAGTTTCCCAGGCCTCTGTGGAAATCCACCCGGGGCCTAGGTCTCAGTTTCCAAGAGCGACTTTCATGCTTGGCCTATTAAAATCCCAACAAAATTCATGACAATGTTTCTCTGAGTTCAGTTCCAAAACCCAGTCTCTAAGGGGTATCACACCAGAGTTCAAGCCTATGTGTACCCAGTCATTTTTTCCAATGCCACACAAATGACCAAAATTAAAACCAAAACATTCCCACATGGCCCTCATCTTATTCCATATAGGGAATCATCTTAACCTCTGGCTGGGGGTTTCCATGAGGGGCGCAGCCCAAGACAGTGTCCAAAATCAGCTCGTTTGCCCCTCATTTGCCTAACGTCAGGGTAGCCTGGACACAGTTTCTGTGAACCAGGAGTGAACAAATAAGCCTGCCGTTAATACTTCTGTGTTCCTCCAATTTGACGCCTACTGATTTTAGATATCGATTCTTTAGGTGATTTAGAGTCATGCAAAAACACAAGCACCTCTGCAGGGCTTTGAAAAACTCATTTGACCCAAAGAATCCCTATTCTCATTTGATGGAGTGCAGGAACCTAACAGAGGAAGGCAAGAGACTTCATCCACAATGAATGATATTTTTTGCCATTTTGGTTTTGGAAGCTCACATGGGATCATTCTTAAGATCCATCAGGTACTGAGAATCTAAGTCACAGCCACACACAGGTCCAAGAGGCTGATAAAGACACATCCCTTTCGAAAGCAATTAAGCAAGAGCCACAGGTGAGGCCCATTCATTTCCATTTGAAAACTGTTTTCTTCAGGCTTCACAAAGGGGTGGCCTGAGCAAAGACCTTCCTGACATTCAGTGCAACACAACAATAAGTAAGCAAAAGGCCCAAAGCAGGGTTTCTGCACTGAGACTATCCTGGTCACACTGATATCTGAGTTTTCTGAGATGCTCGCCATTCTCTTCAGCTATCCAGTACATGGTCATGTCACAGAGCTTGGAGGTGGTACATATTTAGGACACAAATCCATGAGCCTATTCTGGAGAGTGGCCAGAATTCAGGAAGAAAACAACAACTTAGAAAGATAGCAGGTGTTGCATATCGATAAGACAAGCTGCAGTCCATTCATATATTGGGCAGGATGAATTATGGGAAGATTTATACTAGACAGGACACATCCATTAATGCATTCTCTTTTCTAATGTGTACAACAACGGACACAGTGGGATACACAGAAACAGAAACACTCGCCGTGTCAAATGACTTACTAGAAACTGTCCAGTCCAATCCAAACAAACCGCCTTTCCTATCTATTCTGAGAACATGAGACAAAACAACAAACCCACACGCACTGCCACAAAGGCACCTCCTTCCCCCAAGTAGGTCTGTGACTATCCGGAGTGTCCTCTGACCAGTGGGCCATACAATGTTCCCCCGAAATGGCCTGTCTTCTCTCAGATTGTGTTTCCTTGACCAACTCTGTGAAGATGTCAGGAAAAAGTGGTTATCCACTACCTGTTTTCTCAGAAATGGTCCACCTTCAGAGCTCTCCTGACATTTGGCCATCCTCACATCATTAGGTACCAAGAAAATTGACTCTGTCCTTGGGAAATCCAAACAAGTGAGCCCACTGGGACTGGGACTGGGACTGCCTCTGGCTGCCTGGCTTCTTGGATACCAAGTTCAGAGAGTTCCATCACCAAGGAAATGAGGTATGTCACATTTTTGGAACTGAATGAGGTCACTGCCTTGGCAACCACTTTGTCCTAACAGTTGCTTCCAAGGGTAACATAAGATGGAGGTTGCCCCTACTTCCTGTGACACTTTCATAAGGTAGAATGTATATCAACCATTTTCACCCGGGAACAACTCTCCACTAAGGCCTGGTTTGGTCCCTCTTCTCTACAATAAGAAGAGAGATGCAGATTCAGAAACATCCCTTCATTCTGACCAGGTTGTTTGCCATGGAAGATAACTTTTGCTCTCTCAGTTGCTTCATACCTGTGTACAACTTCTCCAGGTATCATTTTTGCATGGACATTTGAGGTTCTCATTACGTGGAAGGTCCCCAACTTTCCTGTATTGTAAGAACCACTCTGTCCCTGCTCTTCTGTAAAATGATTGAGGGAACAGTGTATACTTGGGGTTAAAAACAGGTTTGATTTGGGTTATGAACGATTCTGTGCAATGAATAATGGTATTGGTAACCTGCAATATTTACAAGAATATAGAGGTGATATATAAGTATGAAAAGAGAAATCTAGGTATGATTTGAAGCCCAGAAGGGTTTTGCCCTTGATTGGGATACTTAGCTTTGAATTATGTTCTGCAAAGATGTCTCAGATAATTCGATATACAATGGCATAGGACTTTGTACATTGGATGATTTAATTTAAAAGAGAACATCCAGTCAAAAAGGGATATTCAGTATGATTAGGAAGATAGTCGGTAGGTTTAGGAAGAAGAGTGAGTATAGGATTTGGACCAAAAGTTCTTTAGCAATACACTTTTGGATATAGAGTGAATGTAAATGTCAGCTCATATGAAGAGTCAGTCACTATGTTGAACTGGGGAAAATATGTAGAAAAGCAGATATCAATAGAAACATTACGAAATCAGGCAAATTATAAAGTGAGTGATAGAATTGGACATTTTCAACAGGGTTGGGTTTGAATATATAAATTAGGAAAAAACAAAAATGTAGTCACCAATAGGATTGACAATTGACAGCATTAGGCAACCTGGACACGGATGTTTTTAGAAATCCATGTTCACCTTCCATTTAGGATTTGGTACAATCATAAGTGTGACCTTTCCATTTTTGTCCAGAATATTACTGTGATAATGAGGTGACATGAGTATTTCTTTCACCATTTCTGGGAGCAAAATATTGAAGATGTAAAATAAGAATCGGGGTACAAAGAGGTGTACCCTGTTTCTATGAACATAGAGAAAAAGCATGAATAGACCATACTGTGAATAAATAATATAACTTTTTAGAACTTGAAATAATGAATTGAACTGATATCTGAAAAATTAAAGGAAATCGTATATTGATATACAATCATTGATTCCAACCAGTGATATATCTAATGGAAATATTAGTGTTTTGGTTTATCATGAAGAGTGTGTGAGGTTTGCTTAAAAATGATTATGGAAATTCAAAATAATGTGTATGGAAAGAAGTCTCATGAAAAGACCAGTCAAGAAACCCTGAGAATACATGTGTTCAGAAGCAAGAAGTGATTAAAGTTGAAACAAATGCCTATTAATTTGTGAACTTGTGGATGAAATGTATATCCTATGATGTGCAAAAACTGAAGAAACAATAATGTACCAGTGTCGAATACAAATGAATGACAAATTACATATCATGTCCCATAGGAGTCTATTGCATTGATGTTAGACTGGGTCAGTTACTGTAGAATAATTAGGATTTGTATGCACCATTCACTGAAGTTAGTTTTCAGTACTAGGAAACAAATATGTATTTCAGGTGGATGAATATTTCTGATTATAATCTTGTGAAAAGTGGATTATAAATCCACATACATGAACATGAATGAATTTAGAGAGTGTATATTAGACATATATATTTCATATTTTGAAAAATTTGGAGAGTATATCTATATCTATATCTACACACACACACACACACACACACAAACACACACAACACTCACAGACATTAAAAAGTGCCAATATACATGCGAATCGAAATTCATCAGTAAATATATATCATCCACAGATGCAAACATATTTATTTTACTGAACATGAGTTTATGTATAATGTTGTTCTACTCGGACACTCTCCTATAGGTTGAATTTTCATTTCCAACAGCATTTAGGAGGAGTGAACTCTTCTCACAATTTGTATCTGCCAAGACAGCCACCTCACAAAAATGTACGTGTGATACCTGGTAGGATTCTATGTATGCATATAAATATACTTGTGGGAATAGGCTACAGAAAAGGGAAACAAGCATTCACATATTTGTTAAGTTTAAAAACACATGGAGAATATTTCCATTAAAATTTGACTAGATTTATATCTCCTAACTAATATAATGCAAATGTCACGTCCAAATATACAACATGTCTCCTCTGAAGTGCTTGTATTTCTATTGTGTTGGGTTAATTTTCCCCATTATATTAGGATGAATAGTCTGAGTCTACTTGGTATGGGTTAGTGTCAGGGATTCAGTACTTCGAATGGCAAATTGGAAAATGAATCCAATGTGTATGTAAATATATGCTGCACAAATATCCTCCCGCTCTCATCCAGAAGAATGCCTTGACATTACCTTCACCCCAAGTAAGACACAATTAGAGGAGAAGAGTTACAAAATCAGTGAATACATATCTGGAATGTAAAATGCTCAGGAGCTCACAACCTTGGAGGTGGTAGAGGAGTTTCCAAAACTAAGGGACAGGGTAAACACTCCACAAACATGGAGCTCTGCTGGCCTAAAAACTTTTTGAGAAACTGCCTCTGAGCTTCCGCACTTGAATTATATATTGTTTTCAAGAGATTTGGCTTCCTTTGTAGTGAGACCATCAAAGCTCAGTCTACATCTATGTGACCTGGAGTACATGGTTTCTTATTTTCCAATGAACAAGATGAAGCAGTGCTGAATCCTCTCTTTGTAGGTAAACTGAGGCCATGAAGACAAATTGTGTCCCCGTGTGGACACCGAAGCCATTTGGTCCTCCTCCACATTTTGTGGTTATTTTTCTGCTGCACTGTGAGTTTGGTATTTGTTTCCCGAAATACTTGGAGCTAAACTGGGACACAGTGCTGGAGGGAGTTCTGTCACATGTGGTGGGTCAGGGTCTACAAGAGAATGCACCAACTAGGCTTCTATCTCTCACTGCTTGCCCCATTGCCCCCATGTCCATATCAACCCGATTCTTCATTTTCCTCTGAAAACTCTCCATATAACAAGATGTCTTTACATATAAGGGTCTGCTGGCTGCACCATGTCAGTTACAAGCCCTTTGGAATCCAATGGTAGATCCACATGGCCCTACCACGGATGTTTTATCAAACACCTCCCCACCACTGCTCTAGACCCACTACTCAGCAGGCTCCAACTTACTGGCATCTCTGTTCTACACCATTTTCATGAAACTCAGTAAGTTAAGGCACTGTCTGGTATACTCATAATCAGCAACAGGACATCCAATGTTTCTCCAGTGCCACCTGGTCATAGGAATTTCAAAAATTTCATGGTATTTATCTAGCCATTTTTCAAGCATGAAGTTGGAGGCAATGGGGGTTTCCATTCATTCAGAAAACATTAAATGGTGAGGAAGCTCATTTCAATGAATTCTCTGGAGAACTCTCACAGGCAAGGCTTCCCAAAGAGTGGAAAAAGGTCACATTAGGCCAGTCCCATTGAGGTCTACAATGTGAGGTCCATGTGTGTTTTGACTCTCAACTATGGCTGCCATTTCTTTAAGAATAAAATCATGTGATATCCTTGCTGAAATTCC
This sequence comes from Callospermophilus lateralis, assembly GCF_048772815.1. Lineage (NCBI taxonomy): Eukaryota > Metazoa > Chordata > Mammalia > Rodentia > Sciuridae > Callospermophilus > Callospermophilus lateralis. The sequence continues at coordinate 17,303 of NW_027512129.1, read as the reverse complement.
CAGGCCTCTGTGGAAATCCACCCGGAGCCTAGGTCTCAGTTTCCAAGAGTGACTTTCATGCGTGGCCTCTTAAAATCCCAACAAAATTCATGGCAATGCTTCTCTGAGTTCAGTTCCAAAACCCAGTCTCTAAGGGGAATGACACCAGATTTCAAGCCCACGTACACCCAGTCATTTTTTCCAATGCCACACAAATGAACAAAATTAAAACCAAAACAAAAACCAAAACACTCCCACATGGCCCTCATCTTATTCCATATAGTCAATCATCTTAACCTCTGGCTGGAGGTTTCCATGAGGGGCGCAGCCCAAGACAGTGTCCAAAATCAGCTCGTTTGCCCCTCATTTGCCTAAAGTCAGGGTAGCCTGGAAACCGTTTCTGTGAATGAGGAGTGAACAAATAAGCCTGCCGTTAATACTTCTGTGTTTCTCCAATTTGAGGCCAACTGAATTTAGGTATCGATTCTTTAGGTGATTTCGAGTCATGCGAAAACACAAGCACCTCTTCAGGGCTTTGAAGAACTCATTTGACCCAAAGAATCCCTATTCTCATTTGATGGAGTGCAGGAACCTAACAGAGGAAAGCAAGAGACTTCATTCACAATGAATGATATTTTTTGCCATTTTGGGTTTGGAAGCTCACATGGGATCATTCTTAAGATCCATCAGCTGCTGAGAATCTAAGTCACAGCCACACACAGGTCCAAGAGTCTGATAAAGACACATCCCTTTCCAAAGCAATTAAGCAAAGAGCCAGAGGGGAGGCCCATTCATTTCCATTTGAAAACTGTTTTCTTCAGGCTTCACAAAGGGGTGGCCTGAGGCAAAGACCTTCCAGACATTCAGTGCAACACAACAATAAGTAAGCAAAAGGCCCAAAGCAGGGTTTCTGCACTGAGACTTTCCTGGTCACACTGATATCTGAGTTTTCTGAGATGCTCGCCATTCTCTTCAGCTATCCAGTACGTGGCCATGTCACAGAGCTTGGAGGTGGTTCCATTTTGGACACAAATCCATGAGCCTATTCTGGAGAGTGGCCAGAATTCGGGAAGAAAACAACAACTTAGAAAGATAGCAGATGTTGCACATCGATAAGACAAGCTGCAGTCCATTTATATATTGGCAGGATGAATTATGGGAAGATTTATACTAGACAGGACACATCCATTAATGCATTCTCTTTTCTAATGTCTACAACAATGGACACAGTGGAATACACAGAAACAGAAACACTCGCCGTGTCAAATGACTTACTAGAAACTGTCCACTCCAAACCAAACAAACCTACTTTCCTATCTATTCTCAGAACATGAGACAAAACAACAAACCCACACGCACTGCCACAAAGGCACCTCCTTCCCCCAAGTAGGTCTGTGACTATCTGGGTTGTCCTCTGACTGGTGGGCCATACTATGTTTTCCCGAAATGTCCTGTCTTCTCTCCGATCTTGTTTCCTTGAACAACTCTGTGAAGAAGTCAGGAAAAAGTGGTTAGCCACTACCTGTTTTCTCAGGAAAGGTCCATCTTCAGAGCTCTCCTGGCATGTGGCCTTCCTCACATCATTAGGTACCAAGAAAACTGACTCTGTCCTTGGTAAATCCAAACAAGTGAGCCCACTGGGACTGGGACTGGGACTGCCTCTGGCTGCCTGGCTTCTTGGATACCAAGTTAAGAGAGTTCCATCACCAAGGAACTGAGGTATGTCACATTCTTTGGAACTGAATGAGGTCACTGCCTTGGCAACCACTTTGTCCTAACAGTTGCTTCCAAGGGTAACATAAGATGGAGTTTGCCCCTACTTCCTCTGACACTTTCATAAGGTAGAATGTATATCAACCATTGGCACCCTGGAACAGCTCTCCACCCAGGCCTGGTTTGGTCCATGTTCTCTACAATAAGAAGAGAGAGGCCGATTCAGACACATCCCTTCATCCTGACCAGGTTGTTTGCCATGGAAGATGACTTTTGCTCTCTCAGGTGCTTCATACCTGCTTACAACTTCTCCAGGTATGATTTGTGCATGGACATTTGAGGTTCTCTTAATGTGGAAGGTCCCCAACTCTCCTGTATTGTAAGAACCACTCTGTCCCTGCTCTTCTGTAAAATGATTGAGGGAACAGTGTATACTGGGGGTTAAAAACAGGTTTGATTTTGGTTATGTATGACTCTGTGCGATGAATAATGGTATTGGGAACCTGAAATATTTACAAGAATATTGAGGTGAAATATAAGTATGAAAACAGAAATCTAGGTATGATTTGAAGCCCAGAAGGGTTCTGCCCTTGATTGGGATACTGAACTTTGAATTATGTTCTGCAAATTTGTCTCAGATAATTTGATATACAATGGCATAGGACCTTGTACATTGGATGATTGAATTTAGAAGAGAACATCTAGTCAAAAAGGGATATTCAGTAGGATTAGGAAGATAGTCAGTAGGTTTCGGAAGAAGAGTGAGTATAGGATTTGGACCAAAAGTTCTTTAGCAATAGACTTTCAGTTATAGAGTGAAAGTATATTTCAGCACATATGAAGAGTCAGTCACTATTTGAACTGGGGAAAATATGTAGAAAAGCAGATATCAATAGAAACATTACGAAATCAGGCAAAGTATAAAGTGAGTGATAGAATTAGACATTTTCAACAGGGTTGAGTTTGAATATATAAACTAGGAAAAAACAAAAATGTAGTCACCAATAGGATTGACAATTGACAGCATTAGGCATCCTGGAAATGGATGTTTTTAGAAATCCATGTTCACTTTCCATTTAGGCTTTGGTACAATCATAAGTGTGACCTTTCCATTTTTTGTCCAGAATATTACTGTGATAATGAGGTGACATGAGTAATTCTTTCACCATTTCTGGGAGCAATATATTGAAGATGTAAAATAGAATCGGGGGTAGAAAGAGGTGTACCCTGTTTCTATGAACATAGAGAAAAAGCATGAATAGACCATACTGTGAATAAATAATATAACTTTTTTGAACTTTAAATAATGAATTGAACTGATATCTGAAAAATTAAAGGAAGTCGTATATTGATATACAATCATTCATTCCAACCAGTTATATATCTAATGGAAATATTAATGTTTTGGTTTATCATAAAGAGTGTGTGAGTTTTGCTTCAAAATGATTATGGAAATTCAAAATAATGTGTTTGGAAAGAAGTCTCATGAAAAGACCATTCAAGAAACCCTGACAATACATGTGTTCTGAAGCAAGAAGTGATTAAAGTTGAAACAAATGCCTATTAATTTGTGAACTTGTGGATGAAATGTATATCCTATGATGTGCAAAAACTGAGGAAACAATAATGTAGCAGTGTCGAATACAAATGAATGACAAATTACATATCATGTCCCATAGGAGTCTACTTGCATTGATGTTAGACTGGGTCAGTTACTGTAGAATAATTAGGATTTGTATGCACAATTCACTGAAGTTAGTTTTCAGTACTAGGAAACAAATATATATTTCAAGTGGATGAATATTTATGATTATAATCTTGTGAAAAGTTGATTACAAATCCACATACATGAACATGAATGAATTTAGAGAGTGTATATTAGACACATATATTCCATATTTTGAAAAATTTGGAGAGTATATCTATATCTATATCTACATCTATATGTATATCTATATATATCTATCTATTTATATATATATATATATATATATATATATATATATATATATATATACACACACACACACACGCACACACACACACACACACACACACAACACTCACAGACATTAAAAAGTACCAATATAAATGCCAATCGAAATTCATCAGTAAATATATATCATCCACAGATGCAAACATATTTATTTTACTGAAGATGAGTTTATGTATAATGTTGTTGTACTAGGACGCTCTCCTATAGGTTGAATTTTCATTTCCAACAGCATTTAGGAGGAGTGAACTCTTCTCACAATTTGTATCTGCCAAGACAGCCACCTCACAAAAATGTACATGTGATACCTGGTAGGATTCTATATATGCATATAAATATACATGTGTGAATAGGCTACAGAAAAGGGAAACAAGAATTCACATATTTGTTAAGTTTAAAAACACATGGAGAATATTTCAATTAAAATTTGACTAGATTTATAACTCCTACCTTATATAATACAAATGTCAAGTCCACCTATACAACATGTCTCCTCTGAAGTGCTTGTATTTCTATTGTGTTGGGTTAATTTTCCCCATTATATTAGGATGAACTGTCTAAGTCTACCAGGTATGGGTTAATGTCAGGGATTCAGTACTTCGAATGGAAAATTTGAAAATGAATCCAATGCGTATGTAAATATATGCTGCACAATTTCCTCCCGCTCTCATCCAGAAGAATGCCTTGACATCACCTTCACCCCAAGTAAGACACAATTAGAGGAGAGGAGTTACAAAATCAGTGAATACATATCTGGAATGGAAAATGCTCAGCAGTTCACAACCTTGGAGGTGGTAGAAAAGTTTCCAAAACTAAGGGACAGGGTAAACACTCCACAAACATGGAGCTCTGCTGGCCTAAAAACTTTTTGAGAAACTCCTCTGAGATTCTGCACTTGAAATATATGTTGTTTTCAGGAGATTTGGCTTCCTTTGTAGTGAGACTATGAGAGCTGGGTCTGCATCTATGTGACCTGGAGGACATGGTTTCTTATTTTCCAAAGAACTAGATGAAGCAGTGCTGAATCCTCTCTTTGTAGGTTAACTGATGCCACTGGAGACTAAGTGTCTCCCCGTGTGGACTGTGAAGCCATTTGGTCCTCCTCCACTTTTTGTGGTGTTTTTCCTGCTGCACTGTGAGTTTGGTATTTGTTTCACGAAATACTAGGAGCTAAACTGGGATACAGTGCTGGAGGGAGTTGTGTCACGTGTGGTTGGTCAGGGTCTGCAAGGGAATGCACCAACTAGGCTTCTATCTCTCACAGCTTGGCCCATTGCCCCCTTGTCCATATCAACCTGATTCTTCATTTTCCTCTGAAGACTCTCCATATAACAAGATGCCTTTACATATAAGGGTCTGCTGGCTGCACCATGTCAGTTACAAGCCCTTTGGAATCCAATGGTAGATCCACATGGCCCTACCACGGATGTTTTATCAAACACCTCCCCACCACTGCTCTAGACCCACTACTCAGCAGGCTCCAACTTACTGGCATCTCTGTTCTACACCATTTTCATGAAACTCAGTAAATCAAGGCACTGTCTGGTATACTCATAATCAGCAACAGGACATCCAATGTTTCTCCAGTGCCACCTGGTCATAGGAATTTCAAAAATTTCATGGTATTTATCTAGCCATTTTTCAAGCATGAAGTTGGAGGCACTGTGGGTTTCAATTCATGCAGCAAACATTAAATGGTGAGGAAGCTCATTTCAATGAAATCTCTGGAGATCTCTAAAAGGCAAGGCTTCCCAAAGAGTGGACAAAAGGTCACATTAGGCCAGGCCCATTGAGGTCTACAATGTGAGGTCCATGTGTGTTTTGACTCTCAACTATGGCTGCCATTTCTTTAAGAATAAAATCATTTGATATCCTTGCTGAGTTTCCCAGGCCTCTGTGGAAATCCACCCGGGGCCTAGGTCTCAGTTTCCAAGAGCGACTTTCATGCGTGGCCTCTTAAAATCCCAACAAAATTCATGGCAATGCTTCTCTGAGTTCAGTTCCAAAACCCAGTCTCTAAGGGGAATCACACCAGAGTTCAAGCCCACGTGGACACAGTCATTTCTTCCAACTGTCACACAAATGACCAAAATTAAAACCGAAACACTCCCACATGGCCCTCATCTTATTCCATATAGTAACTCATCTTAACCTCTGGCTGGAGGTTTCCATGAGGGGCGCAGCCCAAGACAGTGTCCAAAATCAGCTCGTTTGCCCCTCATTTGCCTAAAGTCAGGGTGGCCTGGACACCGTTTCTGTGAACCAGGAATGATCAAAGAAGCCTGCCGTTAATTCTTCTGTGTTTCTCCAATTTGAGGCCTACTGATTTCAGGAATACATTCTTTATGTGATTTAAAGTTATTCGAAAACCCAAGCACCTCTGCAGAGATTTGAAGAACTCATTTGACCCAAAGAATCCCTATTCTCACTTATGGAGTTCAGGATTTTAACAGAGGAAGGCAAGAGAATTCATCCACAATGAAAGATTTTTTGCCCTTATGGTTTTGGATGCACGCAGGGGATCATTTTTAGATTCATCAGGTGCTGAGAATCTAAGTCACAGCCACACACATGGCCAAGAGGCTGATTCATACACATCCTTTCCCAAAGCAATGAAGCCAGAAGCCACAGGTGATGCCCATTCATTTTCATTTGAAAACTGTTTTCTTCAGGCTTCACAAAGGGGTGGCCTGAGGCAAAGACCTTCCTGACATTCAGTGCAACACAACAATAAGTCAGCAAAAGGCCCAAAGCAGGGTTTCTGCACTGAGACTTTCCTGGTCACACTGATATCTGAGTTTTCTGAGATGCTCGCCATTCTCTTCAGCTATCCAGTACGTGGCCATGTCAGAGAGCTTGGAGGTGGTACCATTTTGGACACAAATCCATGAGCCTATTTTGGAGAGTGGCCAGAATTCGGGAAGAAAACAACAACTTAGAAAGATAGCAGATGTTGCACATTGATAAGACAAGCTGCAGTCCATTTATATATTGGCAGGATGAATTATGGGAAGATTTATACTAGACAGGACACATCCATTAATGCATTCTCTTTTCTAATGTCTACAACAATGGACACAGTGGAATACACAGAAACAGAAACACTCGCCGTGTCAAATGACTTACTAGAAACTGTCCACTCCAAACCAAACAAACCTACTTTCCTATCTATTCTCAGAACATGAGACAAAACAACAAACCCACACGCACTCCCACAAAGGCACCTCCTTCCCCCAAGTAGGTCTGTGACTATCTGGGGTGTCCTCTGACTGGTGGGCCATACTATGTTTCCCCGAAATGTCCTGTCTTCTCTCCGATCTTGTTTCCTTGAACAACTCTGTGAAGAAGTCAGGAAAAAGTGGTTAGCCACTACCTGTTTTCTCAGGAAAGGTCCATCTTCAGAGCTCTCCTGGCATGTGGCCTTCCTCACATCATTAGGTACCAAGAAAACTGACTCTGTCCTTGGTAAATCCAAACAAGTGAGCCCACTGGGACTGGGACTGGGACTGCCTCTGGCTGCCTGGCTTCTTGGATACCAAGTTAAGAGAGTTCCATCACCAAGGAACTGAGGTATGTCACATTCTTTGGAACTGAATGAGGTCACTGCCTTGGCAACCACTTTGTCCTAACAGTTGCTTCCAAGGGTAACATAAGATGGAGTTTGCCCCTACTTCCTCTGACACTTTCATAAGGTAGAATGTATATCAACCATTGGCACCCTGGAACAGCTCTCCACCCAGGCCTGGTTTGGTCCATGTTCTCTACAATAAGAAGAGAGAGGCCGATTCAGACACATCCCTTCATCCTGACCAGGTTGTTTGCCATGGAAGATGACTTTTGCTCTCTCAGGTGCTTCATACCTGCTTACAACTTCTCCAGGTATGATTTGTGCATGGACATTTGAGGTTCTCTTAATGTGGAAGGTCCCCAACTCTCCTGTATTGTAAGAACCACTCTGTCCCTGCTCTTCTGTAAAATGATTGAGGGAACAGTGTATACTGGGGGTTAAAAACAGGTTTGATTTTGGTTATGTATGACTCTGTGCGATGAATAATGGTATTGGGAACCTGAAATATTTACAAGAATATTGAGGTGAAATATAAGTATGAAAACAGAAATCTAGGTATGATTTGAAGCCCAGAAGGGTTCTGCCCTTGATTGGGATACTGAACTTGAATTATGTTCTGCAAATTTGTCTCAGATAATTTGATATACAATGGCATAGGACCTTGTACATTGGATGATTGAATTTAGAAGAGAACATCTAGTCAAAAAGGGATATTCAGTAGGATTAGGAAGATAGTCAGTAGGTTTCGGAAGAAGAGTGAGTATAGGATTTGGACCAAAAGTTCTTTAGCAATAGACTTTCAGTTACAGAGTGAAAGTATATTTCAGCACATATGAAGAGTCAGTCACTATGTTGAACTGGGGAAAATATGTAGAAAAGCAGATATCAATAGAAACATTATGAAATCAGGCAAAGTATAAAGTGAGTGATAGAATTAGACATTTTCAACAGGGTTGAGTTTGAATATATAAACTAGGAAAAAACAAAAATGTAGTCACCAATAGGATTGACAATTGACAGCATTAGGCAACCTGGAAATGGATGTTTTTAGAAATCCATGTTCACTTTCCATTTAGGCTTTGGTACAATCATAAGTGTGACCTTTCCATTTTTTGTCCAGAATATTACTGTGATAATGAGGTGACATGAGTAATTCTTTCACCATTTCTGGGAGCAATATATTGAAGATGTAAAATAGAATCGGGGGTAGAAAGAGGTGTACCCTGTTTCTATGAACATAGAGAAAAAGCATGAATAGACCATACTGTGAATAAATAATATAACTTTTTTGAACTTTAAATAATGAATTGAACTGATATCTGAAAAATTAAAGGAAGTCGTATATTGATATACAATCATTCATTCCAACCAGTTATATATCTAATGGAAATATTAATGTTTTGGTTTATCATAAAGAGTGTGTGAGTTTTGCTTCAAAATGATTATGGAAATTCAAAATAATGTGTTTGGAAAGAAGTCTCATGAAAAGACCATTCAAGAAACCCTGACAATACATGTGTTCTGAAGCAAGAAGTGATTAAAGTTGAAACAAATGCCTATTAATTTGTGAACTTGTGGATGAAATGTATATCCTATGATGTGCAAAAACTGAGGAAACAATAATGTAGCAGTGTCGAATACAAATGAATGACAAATTACATATCATGTCCCATAGGAGTCTACTTGCATTGATGTTAGACTGGGTCAGTTACTGTAGAATAATTAGGATTTGTATGCACAATTCACTGAAGTTAGTTTTCAGTACTAGGAAACAAATATGTATTTCAAGTGGATGAATATTTATGATTATAATCTTGTGAAAAATTGATTACAAATCCACATACATGAACATGAATGAATTTAGAGAGTGTATATTAGACACATATATTCCATATTTTGAAAAATTTGGAGAGTATATCTATATCTATATCTACATCTATATGTATATCTATATATATCTATCTATTTATATATATATATATATATATATATATATATATATATATATATATATATACACACACACACACACACGCACACACACACACACACACACAACACTCACAGACATTAAAAAGTACCAATATAAATGCCAATCGAAATTCATCAGTAAATTTATATCATCCACAGATGCAAACATATTTATTTTACTGAACATGAGTTTATGTATAATTTTGTTGTATTAGGACGCTCTCCTATAGGTTGAATTTTCATTTCCAACAGCATTTAGGAGGAGTGAACTCTTCTCACAATTTGTATCTGCCAAGACAGCCACCTCACAAAAATGTACATGTGATACCTGGTAGGATTCTATATATGCATATAAATATACATGTGTGAATAGGCTACAGAAAAGGGAAACAAGAATTCACATATTTGTTAAGTTTGAAAACACATGGAGAATATTTCAATTAAAATTTGACTAGATTTATAACTCCTACCTTATATAATACAAATGTCAAGTCCACCTATACAACATGTCTCCTCTGAAGTGCTTGTATTTCTATTGTGTTGGGTTAATTTTCCCCATTATATTAGGATGAACTGTCTAAGTCTACCAGGTATGGGTTAATGTCAGGGATTCAGTACTTCGAATGGAAAATTTGAAAATGAATCCAATGCGTATGTAAATATATGCTGCACAATTTCCTCCCGCTCTCATCCAGAAGAATGCCTTGACATCACCTTCACCCCAAGTAAGACACAATTAGAGGAGAGGAGTTACAAAATCAGTGAATACATATCTGGAATGGAAAATGCTCAGCAGTTCACAACCTTGGAGGTGGTAGAAAAGTTTCCAAAACTAAGGGACAGGGTAAACACTCCACAAACATGGAGCTCTGCTGGCCTAAAAACTTTTTGAGAAACCCCTCTGAGATTCCACACTTGAAATATATGTTGTTTTCAGGAGATTTGGCTTCCTTTGTAGTGAGTCTATGAGAGCTGGGTCTGCATCTATGTGACCTGGAGGACATGGTTTCTTATTTTCCAAAGAACTAGATGAAGCAGTGCTGAATCCTCTCTTTGTAGGTTAACTGATGCCACTGGAGACTAAGTGTCTCCCCGTGTGGACTGTGAAGCCATTTGGTCCTCCTCCACTTTTTGTGGTGTTTTTCCTGCTGCACTGTGAGTTCGATATTTGTTTCACGAAATACTAGGAGCTAAACTGGGATACAGTGCTGGAGGGAGTTGTGTCACGTGTGGTTGGTCAAGGTCTGCAAGGGAATGCACCAACTAGGCTTCTATCTCTCACAGCTTGGCCCATTGCCCCCTTGTCCATATCAACCTGATTCTTCATTTTCCTCTGAAGACTCTCCATATAACAAGATGCCTTTACATATAAGGGTCTGCTGGCTGCACCATGTCAGTTACAAGCCCTTTGGAATCCAATGGTAGATCCACATGGCCCTACCACGGATGTTTTATCAAACACCTCCCCACCACTGCTCTAGACCCACTACTCAGCAGGCTCCAACTTACTGGCATCTCTGTTCTACACCATTTTCATGAAACTCAGTAAATCAAGGCACTGTCTGGTATACTCATAATCAGCAACAGGACATCCAATGTTTCTCCAGTGCCACCTGGTCATAGGAATTTCAAAAATTTCATGGTATTTATCTAGCCATTTTTCAAGCATGAAGTTGGAGGCACTGTGGGTTTCAATTCATGCAGCAAACATTAAATGGTGAGGAAGCTCATTTCAATGAAATCTCTGGAGATCTCTAAAAGGCAAGGCTTCCCAAAGAGTGGACAAAAGGTCACATTAGGCCAGGCCCATTGAGGTCTACAATGTGAGGTCCATGTGTGTTTTGACTCTCAACTATGGCTGCCATTTCTTTAAGAATAAAATCATTTGATATCCTTTCTGAGTTTCCCAGGCCTCTGTGGAAATCCACCCAGGGCCTAGGTCTCAGTTTCCAAGAGCGACTTTCATGCGTGGCCTCTTAAAATCCCAACAAAATTCATGGCAATGCTTCTCTGAGTTCAGTTCCAAAACCCAGTCTCTAAGGGGAATCACACCAGAGTTCAAGCCCACGTGGACACAGTCATTTCTTCCAACTGTCACACAAATGACCAAAATTAAAACCGAAACACTCCCACATGGCCCTCATCTTATTCCATATAGTAACTCATCTTAACCTCTGGCTGGAGGTTTCCATGAGGGGCGCAGCCCAAGACAGTGTCCAAAATCAGCTCGTATGCCCCTCATTTGCCTAAAGTCAGGGTGGCCTGGACACCGTTTCTGTGAACCAGGAATGATCAAAGAAGCCTGCCGTTAATTCTTCTGTGTTTCTCCAATTTGAGGCCTACTGATTTCAGGAATACATTCTTTATGTGATTTAAAGTTATTCGAAAACCCAAGCACCTCTGCAGAGATTTGAAGAACTCATTTGACCCAAAGAATCCCTATTCTCACTTATGGAGTTCAGGATTTTAACAGAGGAAGGCAAGAGAATTCATCCACAATGAAAGATTTTTTGCCCTTATGGTTTTGGATGCACGCAGGGGATCATTTTCAGATTCATCAGGTGCTGAGAATCTAAGTCACAGCCACACACATGGCCAAGAGGCTGATTCAGACACATCCTTTCCCAAAGCAATGAAGCCAGAAGCCACAGGTAATGCCCATTCATTTCCATTTGAAAACTGTTTTCTTCAGGCTTCACAAAGGGGTGGCCTGAGGCAAAGACCTTCCTGACATTCAGTGCAACACAACAATAAGTCAGCAAAAGGCCCAAAGCAGGGTTTCTGCACTGAGACTTTCCTGGTCACACTGATATCTGAGTTTTCTGAGATGCTCGCCATTCTCTTCAGCTATCCAGTACATGGCCATGTCACAGAGCTTGGAGGTGGTACATATTTTGGACACAAAACCATGAGCCTATTCTGGAGAGTGGCTAGAATTCAGGAAGAAAACAGCAACGTAGAAAGATAGCAGGTGTTGCACATCGATAAGACAAGCTGCAGTCCATTCATATATTGGGCAGGATGAATTATGGGAAGATTTATACTAGACAGGACACCTCCATTAATGCATTCTCTTTTTAATGTCTACAACAACGGACACATTGGGATACACCGAAACAGAAACACTCGCCTGATCAAACAACTTACTAGAAACTGTCCACTCCAAACCAAACAAACAGCCTTTCCTACCTATTCTCAGAACATGAGACAAAACAACAAACCCACACCCACTCCCACAAAGGCACCTCCTTCCCCCAAGTAGGTCTGTGACTATCCGGAGTTTCCTCTGACTGGGGGCCATACTATGTTCCCCCGAAATGTCCTGTCTTCTCTCAGATCTTGTTTCCTTGTTCAACTCTTTGTAGTTTTCAGGAAAAAGTGGTGAGCCACTACCTGCTTTCTCAGGAAAGGTCCATCTTCAGAGTTCTCTTGGCATTAGGCCATCCTCACATCAGTAGGTACCAAGAAAACTGACTCTGTCCTTGGTAAATCCAAGCAAGTGAGCCCACTGGGACTGGGACTGGGACTGCCTCTGGGTGCCTGGCCTCTTGGATACAAATTTCAGAGAGTTCCATCACCAAGGAAATGAGGTATGTCACTTTCTTTGGAACTGAATGAGTCACTTCCTTGGCAACCACATTGTCCTAACTGTTGCTTCCAAGGGTCCCATGAGATGGAGGCTTCCCCTACTTCCTGTGACACTTTCACAAGGGAGAATGGTATATCAACCATAGGCACCCAGGAACAGCTCTCCACACAGGCCTGGTTTGGTCCATCTTCTCTACAATAAGAAGAGAGAGGCTGATTCAGACACATCCCTTCTTTCTGACCAAGATATTTGCCATGGAAGATGACTTTTGCTCTCTCAGGTCCTTCATACCTGCCTACAACTTCTCCAGGTATCATTTCTGCATGGACCTTTGAGGTTCTCATCAGGTGGAATATCCCCAACTTTCCTGTATTGTAAGAACCACTTTTTCCCTGCTCTTCTGAAAGATGATTGAGGGACCAGTGTATAATTGGGGTTAAAAACAGGTTTGATATGGGTTACGAATGATTCTGTGCGATGAATAATGGTATTGGGAACCTGCAATGCTTACAAAATATAGATGTGAAATATAAGTATGAAAACAGAAATCTAGGTATGATTTGAAGCCCATAAGGGTTCTGCCCTTGATTGGGATACTTAGCTTTGAATTATGTTCTGCAAAGATGTCTCAGATAATTCGATATACAATGGCATAGGACCTTGTAAATTGGATGATTGAATTTAAAAGAGAGCACCCAGTCAAAAAGGGATATTCAGTAGGATTAGGAAGATAGTCGGTAGGTTTAGGAAGAAGAGTGAGTATAGGATTTGGACCAAAAGTTCTTTAGCAATAGACTTTCGGTTATAGAGTGAATGTAAATGTCAGCACATATGAAGAGTCAGTCACTATGTTGAACTGGGGAAAATATGTAGAAAAGCAGAGATCAATAGAAACATTACGAAATCAGGCAAAGTATAAAGTGAGTGATAGAATTAGACATTTTCAACAGGATTGAGTTTGAATATATAAATTAGAAAAAAACAAAAATGTAGTCACCAATAGGATTGACAATTGACAGCATTAGGCAACCTGGACATGGATGTTTTTAGAAATCCATGTTCACTTTCCATTTAGGATTTGGTACAATCATAAGTGTGACCTTTCCATTTTTTGTCCAGAATATTACTGTGATAATGAGGTGACATGAGTAATTCTTTCACCATTTCTGGGAGCAATATATTGAAGATGTAAAATCAGAATCGGGGGTACAAAGAGGTGTACCCTGTTTCTATGAACATAGAGAAAAAGCATGAATAGACCATACTGTGAATAAATAATATAACTTTATTGAACTTTAAATAATGAATTGAACTGATATCTGAAAAATTAAAGGAAATCGTATATTGATATACAATCATTCATTCCAACCAGTTATATATCTAAATGAAATATTAGTGTTTTGGTTTATCATGAAGAGTGTGTGAGTTTTGCTTCAAAATGACTATGGAAATTCAAAATAATGTGTTTGGAAAGAAGTCTCATGAAAAGACCATTCAAGAAACCCTGACAATACATGTGTTCTGAAGCAAGAAGTGATTAAAGTTGAAACAAATGCCTATTAATTTGTGAACTTGTGGATGAAATGTATATCCTATGATTTGCAAAAACTGAAGAAACAATAATGTACCAGTGTCGAATACAAATGAATGACAAATTACATATCATGTCCCATAGGAGTCTACTTGCATTGATGTTATACTGGGTCGGTTACTGTAGAATAATTAGGATATGGATGCACCATTCACTGAAGTTAGTTTTCAGTACTAGGAAACAAATATATATTTCAGGTGGATGAATATTTCTGATTATTATCTTGTGAAAAGTTGATTATAAATCCACATACATGAACATGAATGAATTTAGAGAGTATATATTAGACATATATATTTCATATTTTGAAAAATTTGGGGAGTATATCTATATCTATATCTATATCTATATCTATATCTATATCCACACACACACACACACACACACACACACACACAACACTCACAGACATTAAAAAATACCAATATAAATGCCAATCGAAATTGATCAGTAAATATATATGATCCACAGATGCAAAAATATTTATTTTGCTGAACATGAGTTTATGTATAATGTTGTTTTACTAGGACGCTCTCCTATAGGTTGAATTTTCATTTCCAACAGCATTTAGGAGGAGTGAACTCTTCTCACAATTTGTATCTGCCAAGACAGCCACCTCACAAAAATGTACGTGTGATACCTGCTAGGATTCTATATATGCATATATATATACATGTGTGAATAGGCTACAGAAAAGGGAAACAAGAATTCACATATTTGTTAAGTTTAAAAACACATGGAGAATATGTCCATTAAAATTTGAATACATTTATAACTCCTACCTTAAATAATTCAAATGTCAAGTCCAACTATACAACATGTCTCCTCTGAAGTGCTTGTATTTCTATTGTGTTGGGTTAATTTTCCCCATTATATTAGGATGAATAGTCTGAGTCTGCTAGGTATGGCTTAGTGTCAGGAATTCAGCATTTCGAATGGAAAATTGGAAAATGAATCCATTGTGTATGTAAATATATGCTGCACAAATATCCTCCCGTTCTCATCCAGAAGAATGCCTTGACATTACCTTCACCCCAAGTAAGACACAATTAGAGGAGAAGAGTTACAAAATCAGTGAATACTTACCTGGAATGGAAAATGATCAGGAGTTCACAACCTTGGAGGTGGTAGAGGAGTTTGCAAAACTAAGGGACAGGGTAAACACTCCACAAACATGGAGCTCTGCTGGCCTAAAAACTTTTTGAGAAACTGCCTCTGAGCTTCTGTACTTGAAATATATGTTGTTTTCATGAGATTTGGCTTCCTTTGTAGTGAGACCATCAAAGCTGGGTCTGCATTTATGTGACCTGGAGGACATGGTTTCTTATTTTCCAATGAACAAGATGAAGCAGTGCTGAATCCTCTCTTTGTAGGTAAACTGAGACCACTGGAGACTAAGTGTCTCCCCGTGTGGACTGTGAAGCCATTTGGTCCTCCTCCACTTTTTGTGGTGTTTTTGCTGCTGCACTGTGAGTTTGGTATTTGTTTCCCGAAATACTAGGAACTAAACTGGGACACAGTGCTGGAGGGAGTTCTGTCATGTGTGGTGGGTCATGGTCTGCAAGAGAATGCACCAACTAGGCTTCTATCTCTCACAGCTTGCCCAATTGACTCCATGTCCATATCAACCTGATTCTTAATTTTCCTCTGAAAACTCTCCATATAACAAGATGCCTTTACATATAAGGGTCTGCTGGCTGCACCATGTCAGTTACAAGCCATTTGGAATCCAATGGTAGATCCACATGGCACTACCATGGATGTTTTATCAAACACCTCTCCACCACTGCTCTAGACCCACTACTCAGCAGACTCCAACTTACTGGCATCTCTGTTCTACACCATTTTTATGAAACTCAGTAAATCATGGCACTGTCTGGTATACTCATGATCGGCAACAGGACATCCAATGTTTCTCCAGTGACACCTGGTCATTGGAATTTCAAAAATTTCATGGTATTTATTTAGCCATTTTTCAAGCATGAAGTTGGAGGCACTGTGGGTTTCAATTCATTCAGCAAACATTAAATGGTGAGGAAGCTCATTTCAATGAAATCTCTGGAGAACCCTCACAGGCAAGGCTTCCCAAAGAGTGAACAAAAGGTCACATTAGGCCAGGCCCATTGAGGTCTACAATGTGAGGTCCATGTGTGTTTTGACTCTCAACTATGGCTGCCATTTCTTTAAGAATTATATAATGTGATATCCTTGCTGAGATTCCCAGGCCTCTGTGGAAATCCACCGGGGCCTAGGTCTCAGTTTCCAAGAGCGACTTTCATGCGTGGCCTCTTAAAATCCCAACAAAATTCATGCCAATGCTTCTCTGAGTTCAGTTTCAAATCCCAGTCTCTAAGGGGAATCACACCAGAGTTCAAGCCCACGTGGACCCAGTCATTTTTTCCAATGCCACACAAATGATCAAAATTAAAATCAAAACACTCCCACATGGCCCTCATCTTATTCCATATAGTCAATCATCTTAACATCTGGGTGGAGGTTTCCATGAGGGGCGCAGCCAAAGACAGTGTCCAAAATCAGCTCGTTTGCCCCTCATTTTCCTAAAGTCAGGGTAGCCTGGACACCGGTTCTGTGAACCAGGATTGAACAAATAAGCCTGCCGTTAATACTTCTGTGTTTCTCCAATTTGATGCCTACTGATTTTAGGTATCGATTCTTTAGGTGATTTCGAGTCATGCGAAAACACAAGCACCTCTGCAGGGCTTTGAAGAACTCATTTGACCCAAAGAATCCCTATTCTCATTTGCTGGAGTACAGGAACCTAACAGAGGAAGGAAAGAGACTTCATCCCCAATGAATGATATTTTTGCCATTTTGGTTTTGGAAGCTCACATGGGATCATTCTTAAGATCCATCAGGTTCTGTGAATCTAAGTCACAGC
>NW_027512128.1:0-17117 GCF_048772815.1 Callospermophilus lateralis | reverse complement strand
GTTGAAGCTTTCGTTTTCCAGTAAACAGTTTGAATTTTTTAGGTTTCACTATGTTTTCTCCTACATAGATAGCTGTGTTTGGAATTCTAAATCAAACACGGTTTGTGCTAGCTCCTTGAAACTTGACGAAATGAAGTAGTTCTACGTTCTATCTCTATGGTTTGTTTCCTCTTGAAGTACCCCATGCAGAGACTGGCGCAGAACACTTTCGTTTGAAAGGGGTTGCCAAGCTTCCAAAAAACTACTAGTTTGCTGAAATCTCAGCAAACATTTTTTCACCAAATCTTGATGATACTTGGTGGTAATGATCAGTTCACTAAGCCCACTGGCTGCCCAATTTTCACTCTTCTAGGTTCAAGCGTTCGTTTCCAGTAACACTTTGAATTTTTAGGTTTCACTCTGTTTTCTGCTATATAGATAGATGTCTTTGAAACTCTAAATCAAACACGGTTTGTGCTAGCTCCTTGAAACGACAAAATGAAGTAGTTCTAAGTTCTATCTCTATGGTTTGTTTCCTCTTGAAGTACCCCATGCAGAGCCTGGCGAAAAACACTTTCGTTTGAAAGGGGTTGCCAAGCTTCCAAAAAACTACTCGTTTGCTGAAATCTCAGCAAACATTTTTTCACCAAATCTTGATGATACTTGGTGGTAATGATCAGTTCACTAATCCCACTTGGCTGCCCAATTTTTATTTTTCTAGGTTGAATCATTCGTTTCCAGTAACAGTTTGAATTTTTAGGTTTCACTCTGTTTTCTGCTATATAGATAGATGTGTTGAAACTCTAAATCAAACACGGTTTGTGCTAGCTCCATGAACTTGACCAAATGAAGTAGTTCTAAGTTCTATTTCTATGGTTTGTTTCCTCTTGAAGTACCCCATGCAGAGACTGGCGAAAAACACTTTCGTTTGAAAGTTGTTGCCAAGCTTCCAAAAAACTACTAATTTGCTGAAATCTCAGCAAACATTTTTTCACCAAATCTGATGATACTTGGTGGTAATGATCAGTTCACTAAGCCCACTTGGCTGCCCAATTTTTACTCTTCTAGATTCAAGCGTTCGTTCCAGTAACACTTTGAATTTTTAGGTTTCACTCTGTTTTCTGCTATGTAGATAGATGTGTTTGAAACTCTAAATCAAACACGGTTTGTGCTAGCTCCTTGAAACTTGAGCAAATGAAGTAGTTCTAAGTTCTATCTCTATGGATTGTTTAATCCTTGAAGTACCCCATGCGAAAAAACACTTTCGTTTTAAAGGGGTTGCAAGCTTCCAAAAAACTACTAGTTTGCTGAAATCTCAGCAAACATTTTTTCACCAAAACTTGATGATACTTGGTGGTAATGATCAGTTCACTAAGCCCACTTGGCTGCCCAATTTTCACTCTTCTAGGTTCAAGAGTTCGTTTCCAGTAACACTTTGAAATTTTAGGTTTCACTCTGTTTTCTGCTATATAGATAGATGTCTTTGAAACTCTAAATCAAACACGGTTTGTGCTAGCTCCGTGAAAGTTGACAAAATGAAGTAGTTCTAATTTCTATCTCTATGGTTTGTTTCCTCTTGAAGTACCCCATGCAGAGACTGGCGAAGAACACTTTGGTTTGAAAGGGGTTGCCAAGCTTCCAAAAAACTACTCGTTTGCTGAAATCTCAGCAAACATTTTTTCACCAAATCTTGATGATACTTGGTGGTAATGATAGGTTCACTAAGCCCACTTGGCTGCCCAATTTTCACTCTTCTAGGTTCAAGCGTTCGTTTCCAGTAACACTTTGAATTTTTAGGTTTCACTCTGTTTTCTGCTATATAGATAGATGTGTTTGAAACTCTAAATCAAACACGGTTTGTGCTAGCTCCGTTAAACTTGAGAAAATGAAGTAGTTCTAAGTTCTATCTCTATGGTTTGTTTCCTCTTGAAGTACCCCATGCAGAGACTGGCGAAAAACACTTCCGTTTGAAAGGGGTTGCCAAGCTTCCAAAAAACTACTAGTTTGCTGAAATCTCAGCAAACATTTTTTCACCGAATCTTGATGATACTTGGTGGTAATGATCAGTTCACTAATTCCACTTGGCTGCCCAAATTTTATTCTTCTAGGTTGAAGCTTTCGTTTCCAGTAACAGTTTGAATTTTTAGGTTTCACTCTGTTTTCTCCTACATAGATAGCTGTGTTTGGAATTCTAAATCAAACATGGTTTGTGCTAGCTCCTTGAAACTTGACGAAATGAAGTAGTTCTAGGTTCTATCTCTATGGTTTGTTTGCTCTTGAAGTACCCCATGCAGAGACTGGCGAAAAACACTTTCGTTTGAAAGGGGTTGCCAAGCTTCCAAAAAACTACTAGTTTGCTGAAATCTCAGCAAACATTTTTTCACCAAATCTTGATGATACTTGGTGGTAATGATCAGTTCACTAAGCCCACTTGGCTGCCCAATTTTCACTCTTCTAGGTTCAAGCGTTCGTTTCCAGTAACACTTTGAATTTTTAGGTTTCACTCTGTTTTCTGCTATATAGATAGATGTCTTTGAAACTCTAAATCAAACACGGTTTGTGCTAGCTCCTTGAAACTTGACAAAATGAAGTAGTTCTAAGTTCTATCTCTATGGTTTGTTTCCTCTTGAAGTACCCCATGCAGAGCCTGGCGAAAAACACTTTCGTTTGAAAGGGGTTGCCAAGCTTCCATAAAACTACTAGTTTGCTGAAATCTCAGCAAACATTTTTTCACCAAATCTTGATGATACTTGGTGGTAATGATCAGTTCACTAATCCCACTTGGCTGCCCAATTTTTATTCTTCTAGGTTGAAGCATTCGTTTCCAGTAACAGTTTGAATTTTTAGGTTTCACTCTGTTTTCTCCTACATAGATAGCTGTGTTTGGAATTCTAAATCAAACACGGTTTGTGCTAGCTCCTTGAAACTCGACCAAATGAAGTAGTTCTAAGTTCTATCTCTATGGTTTGTTTCCTCTTGAAGTACCCCATGCAGAGACTGGCGAAAAACACTTTCGTTTGAAAGGGGTTGCCAAGCTTCCAAAAAACTACTCGTTTGCTGAAATCTCAGCAAACATTTTTTCACCAAATCTTGATGATACTTGGTGGTAATGATCAGTTCACTAAGCCCACTTGGCTGCCCAATTTTCACTCTTCTAGGTTCAAGCGTTCGTTTCCAGTAACACTTTGAATTTTTAGGTTTCACTCTGTTTTCTGCTTTATAGATAGATGTGTTTGAAACTCTAAATCAAACACGGTTTGTGCTAGCTCCTTGAAACTTGACCAAATGAAGTAGTTCTAAGTTCTATCTCTATGGTTTGTTTCCTCTTGAAGTACCCCATGTAGAGACAGGCGAAAAACACTTTCGTTTGAAAGGGGTTGCCAAGCTTCCAAAAAACTACTAGTTTGCTGAAATCTCAGCAAACATTTTTTCACCAAATCTTGATGATACTTGGTGGTAATGATCAGTTCACTAATCCCACTTGGCTGCCCAACTTTCACTCTTCTAGGTTCAAGCGTTCGTTTCCAGTAACAGTTTGAATTTTTAGGTTTCACTCTGTTTTCTGCTATATAGATAGATGTGTTTGAAACTGTAAATCAAACACGGTTTGTGCTAGCTCCGTGAAACTTGACAAAATGAAGTAGTTCTAAGTTCTATCTCTATGGTTGGTTTCCTCTTGAAGTACCCCATGCAGAGACTGGCGAAGAACACTTTCGTTTGCAAGGGGTTGCCAAGCTTCCAAAAAACTACTGGTTTGCTGAAATCTCAGCAAACATTTTTTCACCAAATCTTGATGATACTTGGTGGTAATGATCAGTTCACTAATCCCACTTGGATGCCCAATTTTTATTCTTCTAGGTTGAATCATTCGTTTCCAGTAACAGTTTGAATTTTTAGGTTTCACTCTGTTTTCTGCTATATAGATAGATGTGTTTGAAACTCTAAATCAAACACGGTTTGTGCTAGCTCCTTGAAACTTGACCAAATGAAGTAGTTCTAAGTTCTATTTCTATGGTTTGTTTCCTCTTGAAGTACCCCATGCAGAGACTGGCGAAAAACACTTTCGTTTGAAAGTTGTTGCCAAGCTTCCAAAAAACTACTAGTTTGCTGAAATCTCAGCAAACATTTTTTCACCAAATCTTGATGATACTTGGTGGTAATGATCAGTTCACTAAGCCCACTTGGCTGCCCAATTTTCACTCTTCTAGGTTCAAGCGTTCGTTTCCAGTAACACTTTGAATTTTTAGGTTTCACTCTGTTTTCTGCTATATAGATAGATGTGTTTGAAACTCTAAAGCAAACACGGTTTGTGCTAGCTCCTTGAAACTTGAGCAAATGAAGTAGTTCTAAGTTCTATCTCTATGGATTGTTTCCTCTTGAAGTACCCCATGCAGAGACTGGCGAAAAACACTTTCGTTTTAAAGGGGTTGCCAAGCTTCCAAAAAACTACTAGTTTGCTGAAATCTCAGCAAACATTTTTTCACCAAAACTTGATGATACTTGGTGGTAATGATCAGTTCACTAAGCCCACTTGGCTGCCCAATTTTTACTCTTCTAGGTTCAAGCGTTCGTTTCCAGTAACACTTTGAATTTTTAGGTTTCACTCTGTTTTCTGCTATATAGATAGATGTCTTTGAAACTCTAAATCAAACACGGTTTTTGCTAGCTCCTTGAAACTTGACAAAATGAAGTAGTTGTTAGTTCTATCTCTATGGTTTTTTTCCTCTTGAAGTACCCCATGCAGAGACTGGCGAAAAACACTTTTGTTTGAAAGGGGTTGCCAAGCTTCCAAAAAACTACTAGTTTGCTGAAATCTCAGCAAACATTTTTTCACCAAATCTTGATGATACTTGGTGGTAATGATCAGTTCACTAATCCCACTTGGCTGCCCAAATTTTATTCTTCTAGGTTGAAGCTTTCGTTTCCAGTAACAGTTTGAATTTTTAGGTTTCACTCTGTTTTCTCCTACATAGATAGCTGTGTTTGGAATTCTAAATCAAACACGGTTTGTGCTAGCTCCTTGAAACTTGACGAAATGAAGTAGTTCTACGTTCTATCTCTATGGTTTGTTTCCTCTTGAAGTACCCCATGCAGAGACTGGCGCAGAACACTTTCGTTTGAAAGGGGTTGCCAAGCTTCCAAAAAACCACTAGTTTGCTGAAATCTCAGCAAACATTTTTTCACCAAATCTTGATGACACTTGGTGGTAATGATCAGTTCACTAAGCCCACTTGGCTGCCCAATTTTCACTCTTCTAGGTTCAAGCGTTCGTTTCCAGTAACACTTTGAATTTTTAGGTTTCACTCTGTTTTCTGCTATATAGATAGATGTCTTTGAAACTCTAAATCAAACACGGTTTGTGCTAGCTCCTTGAAACGACAAAATGAAGTAGTTCTAAGTTCTATCTCTATGGTTTGTTTCCTCTTGAAGTACCCCATGCAGAGCCTGGCGAAAAACACTTTCGTTTGAAAGGGGTTGCCAAGCTTCCAAAAAACTACTCGTTTGCTGAAATCTCAGCAAACATTTTTTCACCAAATCTTGATGATACTTGGTGGTAATGATCAGTTCACTAATCCCACTTGGCTGCCCAACTTTCACTCTTCTAGGTTCAAGCGTTCGTTTCCAGTAACAGTTTGAATTTTTAGGTTTCACTCTGTTTTCTGCTATATAGATAGATGTGTTTGAAACTGTAAATCAAACACGGTTTGTGCTAGCTCCGTGAAACTTGACAAAATGAAGTAGTTCTAAGTTCTATCTCTATGGTTTGTTTCCTCTTGAAGTACCCCATGCAGAGACTGGCGAAGAACACTTTCGTTTGCAAGGGGTTGCCAAGCTTCCAAAAAACTACTGGTTTGCTGAAATCTCAGCAAACATTTTTTCACCAAATCTTGATGATACTTGGTGGTAATGATCAGTTCACTAATCCCACTTGGATGCCCAATTTTTATTCTTCTAGGTTGAATCATTCGTTTCCAGTAACAGTTTGAATTTTTAGGTTTCACTCTGTTTTCTGCTATATAGATAGATGTGTTTGAAACTCTAAATCAAACACGGTTTGTGCTAGCTCCTTGAAACTTGACCAAATGAAGTAGTTCTAAGTTCTATTTCTATGGTTTGTTTCCTCTTGAAGTACCCCATGCAGAGACTGGCGAAAAACACTTTCGTTTGAAAGTTGTTGCCAAGCTTCCAAAAAACTACTAGTTTGCTGAAATCTCAGCAAACATTTTTTCACCAAATCTTGATGATACTTGGTGGTAATGATCAGTTCACTAAGCCCACTTGGCTGCCCAATTTTCACTCTTCTAGGTTCAAGCGTTCGTTTCCAGTAACACTTTGAATTTTTAGGTTTCACTCTGTTTTCTGCTATATAGATAGATGTGTTTGAAACTCTAAAGCAAACACGGTTTGTGCTAGCTCCTTGAAACTTGAGCAAATGTAGTAGTTCTAAGTTCTATCTCTATGGATTGTTTCCTCTTGAAGTACCCCATGCAGAGACTGGCGAAAAACACTTTCGTTTTAAAGGGGTTGCCAAGCTTCCAAAAAACTACTAGTTTGCTGAAATCTCAGCAAACATTTTTTCACCAAAACTTGATGATACTTGGTGGTAATGATCAGTTCACTAAGCCCACTTGGCTGCCCAATTTTTACTCTTCTAGGTTCAAGCGTTCGTTTCCAGTAACACTTTGAATTTTTAGGTTTCACTCTGTTTTCTGCTATATAGATAGATGTCTTTGAAACTCTAAATCAAACACGGTTTTTGCTAGCTCCTTGAAACTTGACAAAATGAAGTAGTTGTTAGTTCTATCTCTATGGTTTTTTTCCTCTTGAAGTACCCCATGCAGAGACTGGCGAAAAACACTTTTGTTTGAAAGGGGTTGCCAAGCTTCCAAAAAACTACTAGTTTGCTGAAATCTCAGCAAACATTTTTTCACCAAATCTTGATGATACTTGGTGGTAATGATCAGTTCACTAATCCCACTTGGCTGCCCAAATTTTATTCTTCTAGGTTGAAGCTTTCGTTTCCAGTAACAGTTTGAATTTTTAGGTTTCACTCTGTTTTCTCCTACATAGATAGCTGTGTTTGGAATTCTAAATCAAACACGGTTTGTGCTAGCTCCTTGAAACTTGACGAAATGAAGTAGTTCTACGTTCTATCTCTATGGTTTGTTTCCTCTTGAAGTACCCCATGCAGAGACTGGCGCAGAACACTTTCGTTTGAAAGGGGTTGCCAAGCTTCCAAAAAACTACTAGTTTGCTGAAATCTCAGCAAACATTTTTTCACCAAATCTTGATGATACTTGGTGGTAATGATCAGTTCACTAAGCCCACTTGGCTGCCCAATTTTCACTCTTCTAGGTTCAAGCGTTCGTTTCCAGTAACACTTTGAATTTTTAGGTTTCACTCTGTTTTCTGCTATATAGATAGATGTCTTTGAAACTCTAAATCAAACACGGTTTGTGCTAGCTCCTTGAAACGACAAAATGAAGTAGTTCTAAGTTCTATCTCTATGGTTTGTTTCCTCTTGAAGTACCCCATGCAGAGCCTGGCGAAAAACACTTTCGTTTGAAAGGGGTTGCCAAGCTTCCAAAAAACTACTCGTTTGCTGAAATCTCAGCAAACATTTTTTCACCAAATCTTGATGATACTTGGTGGTAATGATCAGTTCACTAATCCCACTTGGCTGCCCAATTTTTATTCTTCTAGGTTGAATCATTCGTTTCCAGTAACAGTTTGAATTTTTAGGTTTCACTCTGTTTTCTGCTATATAGATAGATGTGTTTGAAACTCTAAATCAAACACGGTTTGTGCTAGCTCCTTGAAACTTGACCAAATGAAGTAGTTCTAAGTTCTATTTCTATGGTTTGTTTCCTCTTGAAGTACCCCATGCAGAGACTGGCGAAAAACACTTTCGTTTGAAAGTTGTTGCCAAGCTTCCAAAAAACTACTAATTTGCTGAAATCTCAGCAAACATTTTTTCACCAAATCTTGATGATACTTGGTGGTAATGATCAGTTCACTAAGCCCACTTGGCTGCCCAATTTTTACTCTTCTAGGTTCAAGCGTTCGTTTCCAGTAACACTTTGAATTTTTAGGTTTCACTCTGTTTTCTGCTATGTAGATAGATGTGTTTGAAACTCTAAATCAAACACGGTTTGTGCTAGCTCCTTGAAACTTGAGCAAATGAAGTAGTTCTAAGTTCTATCTCTATGGATTGTTTCCTCTTGAAGTACCCCATGCAGAGACTGGCGAAAAACACTTTCGTTTTAAAGGGGTTGCAAGCTTCCAAAAAACTACTAGTTTGCTGAAATCTCAGCAAACATTTTTTCACCAAAACTTGATGATACTTGGTGGTAATGATCAGTTCACTAAGCCCACTTGGCTGCCCAATTTTCACTCTTCTAGGTTCAAGAGTTCGTTTCCAGTAACACTTTGAAATTTTAGGTTTCACTCTGTTTTCTGCTATATAGATAGATGTCTTTGAAACTCTAAATCAAACACGGTTTGTGCTAGCTCCGTGAAAGTTGACAAAATGAAGTAGTTCTAATTTCTATCTCTATGGTTTGTTTCCTCTTGAAGTACCCCATGCAGAGACTGGCGAAGAACACTTTGGTTTGAAAGGGGTTGCCAAGCTTCCAAAAAACTACTCGTTTGCTGAAATCTCAGCAAACATTTTTTCACCAAATCTTGATGATACTTGGTGGTAATGATAGGTTCACTAAGCCCACTTGGCTGCCCAATTTTCACTCTTCTAGGTTCAAGCGTTCGTTTCCAGTAACACTTTGAATTTTTAGGTTTCACTCTGTTTTCTGCTATATAGATAGATGTGTTTGAAACTCTAAATCAAACACGGTTTGTGCTAGCTCCGTTAAACTTGAGAAAATGAAGTAGTTCTAAGTTCTATCTCTATGGTTTGTTTCCTCTTGAAGTACCCCATGCAGAGACTGGCGAAAAACACTTCCGTTTGAAAGGGGTTGCCAAGCTTCCAAAAAACTACTAGTTTGCTGAAATCTCAGCAAACATTTTTTCACCGAATCTTGATGATACTTGGTGGTAATGATCAGTTCACTAATTCCACTTGGCTGCCCAAATTTTATTCTTCTAGGTTGAAGCTTTCGTTTCCAGTAACAGTTTGAATTTTTAGGTTTCACTCTGTTTTCTCCTACATAGATAGCTGTGTTTGGAATTCTAAATCAAACATGGTTTGTGCTAGCTCCTTGAAACTTGACGAAATGAAGTAGTTCTAGGTTCTATCTCTATGGTTTGTTTGCTCTTGAAGTACCCCATGCAGAGACTGGCGAAAAACACTTTCGTTTGAAAGGGGTTGCCAAGCTTCCAAAAAACTACTAGTTTGCTGAAATCTCAGCAAACATTTTTTCACCAAATCTTGATGATACTTGGTGGTAATGATCAGTTCACTAAGCCCACTTGGCTGCCCAATTTTCACTCTTCTAGGTTCAAGCGTTCGTTTCCAGTAACACTTTGAATTTTTAGGTTTCACTCTGTTTTCTGCTATATAGATAGATGTCTTTGAAACTCTAAATCAAACACGGTTTGTGCTAGCTCCTTGAAACTTGACAAAATGAAGTAGTTCTAAGTTCTATCTCTATGGTTTGTTTCCTCTTGAAGTACCCCATGCAGAGCCTGGCGAAAAACACTTTCGTTTGAAAGGGGTTGCCAAGCTTCCAAAAAACTACTAGTTTGCTGAAATCTCAGCAAACATTTTTTCACCAAATCTTGATGATACTTGGTGGTAATGATCAGTTCACTAATCCCACTTGGCTGCCCAATTTTTATTCTTCTAGGTTGAAGCATTCGTTTCCAGTAACAGTTTGAATTTTTAGGTTTCACTCTGTTTTCTCCTACATAGATAGCTGTGTTTGGAATTCTAAATCAAACACGGTTTGTGCTAGCTCCTTGAAACTCGACCAAATGAAGTAGTTCTAAGTTCTATCTCTATGGTTTGTTTCCTCTTGAAGTACCCCATGCAGAGACTGGCGAAAAACACTTTCGTTTGAAAGGGGTTGCCAAGCTTCCAAAAATCTACTCGTTTGCTGAAATCTCAGCAAACATTTTTTCACCAAATCTTGATGATACTTGGTGGTAATGATCAGTTCACTAAGCCCACTTGGCTGCCCAATTTTCACTCTTCTAGGTTCAAGCGTTCGTTTCCAGTAACACTTTGAATTTTTAGGTTTCACTCTGTTTTCTGCTTTATAGATAGATGTGTTTGAAACTCTAAATCAAACACGGTTTGTGCTAGCTCCTTGAAACTTGACCAAATGAAGTAGTTCTAAGTTCTATCTCTATGGTTTGTTTCCTCTTGAAGTACCCCATGTAGAGACAGGCGAAAAACACTTTCGTTTGAAAGGGGTTGCCAAGCTTCCAAAAAACTACTAGTTTGCTGAAATCTCAGCAAACATTTTTTCACCAAATCTTGATGATACTTGGTGGTAATGATCAGTTCACTAATCCCACTTGGCTGCCCAACTTTCACTCTTCTAGGTTCAAGCGTTCGTTTCCAGTAACAGTTTGAATTTTTAGGTTTCACTCTGTTTTCTGCTATATAGATAGATGTGTTTGAAACTGTAAATCAAACACGGTTTGTGCTAGCTCCGTGAAACTTGACAAAATGAAGTAGTTCTAAGTTCTATCTCTATGGTTTGTTTCCTCTTGAAGTACCCCATGCAGAGACTGGCGAAGAACACTTTCGTTTGCAAGGGGTTGCCAAGCTTCCAAAAAACTACTGGTTTGCTGAAATCTCAGCAAACATTTTTTCACCAAATCTTGATGATACTTGGTGGTAATGATCAGTTCACTAATCCCACTTGGCTGCCCAATTTTTATTCTTCTAGGTTGAATCATTCGTTTCCAGTAACAGTTTGAATTTTTAGGTTTCACTCTGTTTTCTGCTATATAGATAGATGTGTTTGAAACTCTAAATCAAACACGGTTTGTGCTAGCTCCTTGAAACTTGACCAAATGAAGTAGTTCTAAGTTCTATTTCTATGGTTTGTTTCCTCTTGAAGTACCCCATGCAGAGACTGGCGAAAAACACTTTCGTTTGAAAGTTGTTGCCAAGCTTCCAAAAAACTACTAGTTTGCTGAAATCTCAGCAAACATTTTTTCACCAAATCTTGATGATACTTGGTGGTAATGATCAGTTCACTAAGCCCACTTGGCTGCCCAACTTTCACTCTTCTAGGTTCAAGCGTTCGTTTCCAGTAACAGTTTGAATTTTTAGGTTTCACTCTGTTTTCTGCTATATAGATAGATGTGTTTGAAACTGTAAATCAAACACGGTTTGTGCTAGCTCCGTGAAACTTGACAAAATGAAGTAGTTCTAAGTTCTATCTCTATGGTTTGTTTCCTCTTGAAGTACCCCATGCAGAGACTGGCGAAGAACACTTTCGTTTGCAAGGGGTTGCCAAGCTTCCAAAAAACTACTGGTTTGCTGAAATCTCAGCAAACATTTTTTCACCAAATCTTGATGATACTTGGTGGTAATGATCAGTTCACTAATCCCACTTGGATGCCCAATTTTTATTCTTCTAGGTTGAATCATTCGTTTCCAGTAACAGTTTGAATTTTTAGGTTTCACTCTGTTTTCTGCTATATAGATAGATGTGTTTGAAACTCTAAATCAAACACGGTTTGTGCTAGCTCCTTGAAACTTGACCAAATGAAGTAGTTCTAATTTCTATTTCTATGGTTTGTTTCCTCTTGAAGTACCCCATGCAGAGACTGGCGAAAAACACTTTCGTTTGAAAGTTGTTGCCAAGCTTCCAAAAAACTACTAGTTTGCTGAAATCTCAGCAAACATTTTTTCACCAAATCTTGATGATACTTGGTGGTAATGATCAGTTCACTAAGCCCACTTGGCTGCCCAATTTTCACTCTTCTAGGTTCAAGCGTTCGTTTCCAGTAACACTTTGAATTTTTAGGTTTCACTCTGTTTTCTGCTATATAGATAGATGTGTTTGAAACTCTAAAGCAAACACGGTTTGTGCTAGCTCCTTGAAACTTGAGCAAATGTAGTAGTTCTAAGTTCTATCTCTATGGATTGTTTCCTATTGAAGTACCCCATGCAGAGACTGGCGAAAAACACTTTCGTTTTAAAGGGGTTGCCAAGCTTCCAAAAAACTACTAGTTTGCTGAAATCTCAGCAAACATTTTTTCACCAAAACTTGATGATACTTGGTGGTAATGATCAGTTCACTAAGCCCACTTGGCTGCCCAATTTTTACTCTTCTACCTTCAAGCGTTCGTTTCCAGTAACACTTT
Organism: Callospermophilus lateralis; assembly: GCF_048772815.1. Classification (NCBI taxonomy): domain Eukaryota; kingdom Metazoa; phylum Chordata; class Mammalia; order Rodentia; family Sciuridae; genus Callospermophilus; species Callospermophilus lateralis. The sequence goes on along the minus strand of NW_027512128.1, from coordinate 4,856 downwards.
GAATTTTTAGTTTTCACTCTGTTTTCTGCTATATAGATAGATGTCTTTGAAACTCTAAATCAAACACGGTTTTTGCTAGCTCCTTGAAACTTGACAAAATGAAGTAGTTGTTAGTTCTATCTCTATGGTTTTTTTCCTCTTGAAGTACCCCATGCAGAGACTGGCGAAAAACACTTTTGTTTGAAAGGGGTTGCCAAGCTTCCAAAAAACTACTAGTTTGCTGAAATCTCAGCAAACATTTTTTCACCAAATCTTGATGATACTTGGTGGTAATGATCAGTTCACTAATCCCACTTGGCTGCCCAAATTTTATTCTTCTAGGTTGAAGCTTTCGTTTCCAGTAACAGTTTGAATTTTTAGGTTTCACTCTGTTTTCTCCTACATAGATAGCTGTGTTTGGAATTCTAAATCAAACACGGTTTGTGCTAGCTCCTTGAAACTTGACGAAATGAAGTAGTTCTACGTTCTATCTCTATGGTTTGTTTCCTCTTGAAGTACCCCATGCAGAGACTGGCGCAGAACACTTTCGTTTGAAAGGGGTTGCCAAGCTTCCAAAAAACTACTAGTTTGCTGAAATCTCAGCAAACATTTTTTCACCAAATCTTGATGATACTTGGTGGTAATGATCAGTTCACTAAGCCCACTTGGCTGCCCAATTTTCACTCTTCTAGGTTCAAGCGTTCGTTTCCAGTAACACTTTGAATTTTTAGGTTTCACTCTGTTTTCTGCTATATAGATAGATGTCTTTGAAACTCTAAATCAAACACGGTTTGTGCTAGCTCCTTGAAACGACAAAATGAAGTAGTTCTAAGTTCTATCTCTATGGTTTGTTTCCTCTTGAAGTACCCCATGCAGAGCCTGGCGAAAAACACTTTCGTTTGAAAGGGGTTGCCAAGCTTCCAAAAAACTACTCGTTTGCTGAAATCTCAGCAAACATTTTTTCACCAAATCTTGATGATACTTGGTGGTAATGATCAGTTCACTAATCCCACTTGGCTGCCCAATTTTTATTCTTCTAGGTTGAATCATTCGTTTCCAGTAACAGTTTGAATTTTTAGGTTTCACTCTGTTTTCTGCTATATAGATAGATGTGTTTGAAACTCTAAATCAAACACGGTTTGTGCTAGCTCCTTGAAACTTGACCAAATGAAGTAGTTCTAAGTTCTATTTCTATGGTTTGTTTCCTCTTGAAGTACCCCATGCAGAGACTGGCGAAAAACACTTTCGTTTGAAAGTTGTTGCCAAGCTTCCAAAAAACTACTAATTTGCTGAAATCTCAGCAAACATTTTTTCACCAAATCTTGATGATACTTGGTGGTAATGATCAGTTCACTAAGCCCACTTGGCTGCCCAATTTTTACTCTTCTAGGTTCAAGCGTTCGTTTCCAGTAACACTTTGAATTTTTAGGTTTCACTCTGTTTTCTGCTATGTAGATAGATGTGTTTGAAACTCTAAATCAAACACGGTTTGTGCTAGCTCCTTGAAACTTGAGCAAATGAAGTAGTTCTAAGTTCTATCTCTATGGATTGTTTCCTCTTGAAGTACCCCATGCAGAGACTGGCGAAAAACACTTTCGTTTTAAAGGGGTTGCAAGCTTCCAAAAAACTACTAGTTTGCTGAAATCTCAGCAAACATTTTTTCACCAAAACTTGATGATACTTGGTGGTAATGATCAGTTCACTAAGCCCACTTGGCTGCCCAATTTTCACTCTTCTAGGTTCAAGAGTTCGTTTCCAGTAACACTTTGAAATTTTAGGTTTCACTCTGTTTTCTGCTATATAGATAGATGTCTTTAAAACTCTAAATCAAACACGGTTTGTGCTAGCTCCGTGAAAGTTGACAAAATGAAGTAGTTCTAATTTCTATCTCTATGGTTTGTTTCCTCTTGAAGTACCCCATGCAGAGACTGGCGAAGAACACTTTGGTTTGAAAGGGGTTGCCAAGCTTCCAAAAAACTACTCGTTTGCTGAAATCTCAGCAAACATTTTTTCACCAAATCTTGATGATACTTGGTGGTAATGATAGGTTCACTAAGCCCACTTGGCTGCCCAATTTTCACTCTTCTAGGTTCAAGCGTTCGTTTCCAGTAACACTTTGAATTTTTAGGTTTCACTCTGTTTTCTGCTATATAGATAGATGTGTTTGAAACTCTAAATCAAACACGGTTTGTGCTAGCTCCGTTAAACTTGAGAAAATGAAGTAGTTCTAAGTTCTATCTCTATGGTTTGTTTCCTCTTGAAGTACCCCATGCAGAGACTGGCGAAAAACACTTCCGTTTGAAAGGGGTTGCCAAGCTTCCAAAAAACTACTAGTTTGCTGAAATCTCAGCAAACATTTTTTCACCGAATCTTGATGATACTTGGTGGTAATGATCAGTTCACTAATTCCACTTGGCTGCCCAAATTTTATTCTTCTAGGTTGAAGCTTTCGTTTCCAGTAACAGTTTGAATTTTTAGGTTTCACTCTGTTTTCTCCTACATAGATAGCTGTGTTTGGAATTCTAAATCAAACATGGTTTGTGCTAGCTCCTTGAAACTTGACGAAATGAAGTAGTTCTAGGTTCTATCTCTATGGTTTGTTTGCTCTTGAAGTACCCCATGCAGAGACTGGCGAAAAACACTTTCGTTTGAAAGGGGTTGCCAAGCTTCCAAAAAACTACTAGTTTGCTGAAATCTCAGCAAACATTTTTTCACCAAATCTTGATGATACTTGGTGGTAATGATCAGTTCACTAAGCCCACTTGGCTGCCCAATTTTCACTCTTCTAGGTTCAAGCGTTCGTTTCCAGTAACACTTTGAATTTTTAGGTTTCACTCTGTTTTCTGCTATATAGATAGATGTCTTTGAAACTCTAAATCAAACACGGTTTGTGCTAGCTCCTTGAAACTTGACAAAATGAAGTAGTTCTAAGTTCTATCTCTATGGTTTGTTTCCTCTTGAAGTACCCCATGCAGAGCCTGGCGAAAAACACTTTCGTTTGAAAGGGGTTGCCAAGCTTCCAAAAAACTACTAGTTTGCTGAAATCTCAGCAAACATTTTTTCACCAAATCTTGATGATACTTGGTGGTAATGATCAGTTCACTAATCCCACTTGGCTGCCCAATTTTTATTCTTCTAGGTTGAAGCATTCGTTTCCAGTAACAGTTTGAATTTTTAGGTTTCACTCTGTTTTCTCCTACATAGATAGCTGTGTTTGGAATTCTAAATCAAACACGGTTTGTGCTAGCTCCTTGAAACTCGACCAAATGAAGTAGTTCTAAGTTCTATCTCTATGGTTTGTTTCCTCTTGAAGTACCCCATGCAGAGACTGGCGAAAAACACTTTCGTTTGAAAGGGGTTGCCAAGCTTCCAAAAATCTACTCGTTTGCTGAAATCTCAGCAAACATTTTTTCACCAAATCTTGATGATACTTGGTGGTAATGATCAGTTCACTAAGCCCACTTGGCTGCCCAATTTTCACTCTTCTAGGTTCAAGCGTTCGTTTCCAGTAACACTTTGAATTTTTAGGTTTCACTCTGTTTTCTGCTTTATAGATAGATGTGTTTGAAACTCTAAATCAAACACGGTTTGTGCTAGCTCCTTGAAACTTGACCAAATGAAGTAGTTCTAAGTTCTATCTCTATGGTTTGTTTCCTCTTGAAGTACCCCATGTAGAGACAGGCGAAAAACACTTTCGTTTGAAAGGGGTTGCCAAGCTTCCAAAAAACTACTAGTTTGCTGAAATCTCAGCAAACATTTTTTCACCAAATCTTGATGATACTTGGTGGTAATGATCAGTTCACTAATCCCACTTGGCTGCCCAACTTTCACTCTTCTAGGTTCAAGCGTTCGTTTCCAGTAACAGTTTGAATTTTTAGGTTTCACTCTGTTTTCTGCTATATAGATAGATGTGTTTGAAACTGTAAATCAAACACGGTTTGTGCTAGCTCCGTGAAACTTGACAAAATGAAGTAGTTCTAAGTTCTATCTCTATGGTTTGTTTCCTCTTGAAGTACCCCATGCAGAGACTGGCGAAGAACACTTTCGTTTGCAAGGGGTTGCCAAGCTTCCAAAAAACTACTGGTTTGCTGAAATCTCAGCAAACATTTTTTCACCAAATCTTGATGATACTTGGTGGTAATGATCAGTTCACTAATCCCACTTGGCTGCCCAATTTTTATTCTTCTAGGTTGAATCATTCGTTTCCAGTAACAGTTTGAATTTTTAGGTTTCACTCTGTTTTCTGCTATATAGATAGATGTGTTTGAAACTCTAAATCAAACACGGTTTGTGCTAGCTCCTTGAAACTTGACCAAATGAAGTAGTTCTAAGTTCTATTTCTATGGTTTGTTTCCTCTTGAAGTACCCCATGCAGAGACTGGCGAAAAACACTTTCGTTTGAAAGTTGTTGCCAAGCTTCCAAAAAACTACTAGTTTGCTGAAATCTCAGCAAACATTTTTTCACCAAATCTTGATGATACTTGGTGGTAATGATCAGTTCACTAAGCCCACTTGGCTGCCCAATTTTCACTCTTCTAGGTTCAAGCGTTCGTTTCCAGTAACACTTTGAATTTTTAGGTTTCACTCTGTTTTCTGCTATATAGATAGATGTGTTTGAAACTCTAAATCAAACACGGTTTGTGCTAGCTCCTTGAAACTTGAGCAAATGAAGTAGTTCTAAGTTCTATCTCTATGGATTGTTTCCTCTTGAAGTACCCCATGCAGAGACTGGCGAAAAACACTTTCGTTTTAAAGGGGTTGCCAAGCTTCCAAAAAACTACTAGTTTGCTGAAATCTCAGCAAACATTTTTTCACCAAAACTTGATGATACTTGGAGGTAATGATCAGTTCACTAAGCCCACTTGGCTGCCCAATTT